>NC_135669.1:45313432-45567418 GCF_964188315.1 Podarcis muralis
CAATCTCTGCTTAAAAACCTCCAAGGAAGGAGAGTCCACCACCTTCGGAAGGGAGGCCGTTGTTCCACCGTCGAACAGCTCTTACCGTCAGAAAGTTCTTCCTAATGTTGAGTCAGAATCTCCTTTCTTGTAAACTTGATTCCACTGGTTCTAGTCTTACCTAGCAGAGCAGGAGAAAACAAGCTTTCTCCATCCTCCTTGTGATATATTTGAAGATGGCTCTCATATCTCCTCTCAGTCTTCTCTTTTCCAGGCTAAACATATCCAGCTCCTTCAACCGTTCCTCATCAGACTTGGTTTCCAGACTTAGCAACAACAACAACAACAACAATTTATTTTTTATACCCCACCCATCTGGCTGGGCTTCCCCAGCCACTCTGGGCAGCTTCCAACAAAATATTAAATTACCGTAATGCACCAAACATTAAAAGCTTCCCTAAACAGGGCTGCCTTCCGATGTATTCTAAAAGTCTGGTAGTTGTTGTTCTCTTTGACATCTGGTGGGATGGCGTTCCACAGGGCAGGTGCCACCACCGAGAAGGCCCTCTGCCTGGTTCCCTGTAACTTGGCTTCTCGCAGTGAGTGAACCGCCAGAAGGCCCTCGGAGCTGGATCTCAGTGTCCGGGCAGAACGATGGGGGTGGAGACGCTCCTTCAGATATACAGTAGTACCTTGGGTTAATAACTTAATTCATTCTGGAGGTCCGTTCTTAACCTGTTCTTAACCTGAAGCACCACTTTAGCTAATGGGGCCTCCTGCTGCTGCTGAACCGCAGGAGCATGATTTTTGTTCCTCTCCTGAAGCAAAGTTCTTAACCTGAGGTACTATTTCTGGGTTAGCGGAGTCTGTAACCTGAAGCGTCTGTAACCTGAAGCGTATGTAACCCGAGGTACTACTGTACTGGATCATCTTTGTTGCCCTCCTCTACACACATTGCAGCTTACCAATGGCATTTTAAAATTGTGGCACCCAGAACTGGACACAGTATTCCAGGTGTGGTCTAACCCAGGCAGAATAGAGTGGGACTATGACTTGATCTCGACACTAGACTTCTGTTGATGCAGCCTAGAACAGCATTAGCTTTTTTTGCTGCTGCATCACACTGTGGACTCATGTTCAGCTTGTGGTCCACCAAGACCCCTGGATCCTTTCCTGCTAGCAAATTCATGGTCTGTCCACAGCTATGAATGGCTATTGGTCATGATGGTTTTCCTCTGCCTCCATGGAGACAGTGATGCTTTTGAATACCAGTTGCTGCGAACTCGCAGGAGGGGAGGGGGTCAAATCCTGAGTGTGGGTTTTCCACAGTCAACTGTTCAGCCACTGGGATGCTTGACTAGGCAGGCCATTGGCCTGATCCAGCAGCCAAGCTCTTCCCATGTTCTGGCACAAAAGATAACTTAATATTTTCAGTTGAAATCCCAGCAATCAAGTTACATAATTTAAAGGTGCCACACAAACACATTACATTTGTTTGCTTTTCAGATAGCACAAGACTCTGCTGCTGGTGTTGTTTTTTTTTGCTGTAAAAGTAAATGGCTGTTTACCCCTCTGGCGATAACCCTGGACTGAGCATCAGCCCATTAGGGCTGGCTCCAGTCCATTGTGGAGCCCAGCCACTGACTCAGCAGCTTCACCGCTATGTATTATAGATGAGGAAAGAGAGAGAGAGATTCATGTGCTATAAAAGCCACCTGGACAGAGGCTGGATTAACAAAAATAACCTCATTTTTATTTTTTCAGCATCATATAAAAGGAATAGTAGAGCTCAAAAAAAAAAAAAAAAGGAAAACCAAAAAAGAGAAAGAAAACAAGTGAAATAAAATAGCAACGGCAATAATGAACCTAATAAAATACAAAAGTATATAGGTTTTTTAATCTACAGTATCTGTCATCTCAGTATTTTGTCTTAATCTTCAATCCTTCCAGCTCCCACCTGGGAGAGATTCTCCCTTCCTCTGATTCCTGCCCCCCAGTCATTTACCCTTCAGATATTAGCGTCTTCCGAAATTAAAAGACGCATATAGATAATATTTTTAGAGGCCTGTCAAGAGGCTGAGGCTGGATGATTCTGACGATACCAGGAAGGGAATCTCCCAGCCCCACTTCCAGGGGGCTGCCCCTTGGCCTTCCTAAGAGGGACCCAGGATTAACCCCAAATACAGGCACGGCCAACATCGCACAGCGTTTGGTGCAGTTAAATGTATTAATTTTGTGTCCGCATGACGGAGCTTTGACATCCACACGCATGTGTTAGTGCTCAGCATAGAGCCAAAGTGCGCAGTAGCGCCCCCTGGAGGTGGTGGGATTCCCTAGTGGGGGCCCTAAAGGGGTGGCGGGGGGGGGGGGCTGGAGGTGGAAGAGACTGCCAGACTGCCACTGGGTCCAAATTCATCTCTTTGGTTGAATTAGGTAGTTTTAATTGGACCTTGAATCAATGTGCAATTATCTCTTCCTCCAGTCTGGTGCTATTATTTCCATTAGTGGGTTGTGCAAACAGCTATCCTGAATATTGCTTTTTATAGGGCAGGGGTCCCAAAAAGTCTGGGAAACCTCTGGCATAGAGGAACATAAATGATGAATATAGAGGCCTCTCTATATTTTGGATATTGTAACCTCTGTATTCTATCCTCTGGGACTCAGGATGCTTGATGGCGAGAGAGAGGCTGTTAGAAGCATTTTAACTGTGGCCATTGGGGTTCCTGGAACAGGAAAAAACCAGGACAGGTGCACAGGGTGAGAGAACGTTCTTCTGCGGTTAAAGGGGAGGCGTCAACCAGTGATGAAAAGACGGAGAGATGAAGAGCTCCTGCTGGAACAGCCTATTGCCATTTTGGGGAGGGAGACAGGTGGGAGGGCAGGCGTTTCCGCTGCAATCTCTTTGGCACCTCCTCAAAACATTCTTGTTTAGAAAAGTCCACCGGGACGTTTCAGAAATTTGATGTTAGTTTCCACCCGTTTTACACCAATTCTTATTTTAACCTTTTGAAAGACTTAAAATTCTTGCCATTTATTTTTCTTAACGATCTTTTGTGTAAACTGCTTTGAGGGGGATTTTCACAATTGAGCGGTGCATAAATTTTATGAAATAAAAAAAAATGGGGGAAAGAGATGCACAAACCTCCAACAACTATACAGGTTGCAGAATTATTATTTTTTAAAAGAGATTTTAAGAACTTTAAGCAGGGTGGGGAAAGGCCTGTTCTGGTGGCCTGCTTTCAGCGGGGGAGAGCTTGCAAGCAGAAGGCCACAAAGGGTGGGTGGGTGGGAGTCTAGAAGGAAGCACGCTGCTGCTTTTTAATGAAGAGGGGAGGAAGGCAGGTGGTCCTGTAGCCACAGAGGCAGAGAAATGCTTGCTGGCCATAGCCTCCACCCCCCCCCCGAAAAGAGACATGACTCTGAGCAGGGAGCTGGGACAAGGGGAATCTAGGCCACGGTGGGGGAGAAGGAGGACCCCCCCCACGCTCCGCCCCAGAGAAGCTAGGTCACCCGTGACGGAGGACGCCCAAGGGCAGAGGGACGGATCCAGCACCTTCTTGAGGTGGGGCTAAATCGGGGACAGAACTGGCTGCAGGCTGTGTGTGGGCGGCAGGGAAAAAAGGAGGAGCAGGGCAGCTGGGAGAGAAATGAAATTAAGTCAATCAATGACTTGGGAATAAAACGAGGGGCTGGGCTGCGTCAGAGGATGGAGGCTGAGAGGGGCCGCCAATTGCAGACTCTTTGCTTTCTTTTTGCTCCCGTCTCACAGAGTGGGCAGGCCAACTCTGGCCTCCGGCCTCTGTTGTAAACAAAAATTGCCCTTTTCCCTTATGGGGTATCCAAGAGCCCATATAGAGTCCTTACGTAGGTTCCCTATTGGTAGGAGAGAATAACAGAGGCCAAGCAGAGAATATTGAGAAGCAAAGCAGCTAGTGAGCCTGATCTTTATTGATCTGTTGCAACAGGGTGCTCCCCTCACCCGCAGGAGAAGGAGGAGGACCCAGAACAATGGCGCTCAAGGCCTTATAAAGACTTTTGAAATTACCACCCTGTAGATCAAGACTACCCCTCAGATACATCATACCTACATCACAGAAAAGGCGGTCTAAAACAGAAATTTTGTTAAGTTGTGGTTGCGGAGCTTCTCTTGGATCGTGTCCCACAGTGTTGCCTGGACTGCTTCAGGCGCAACCAATGCTCAGGCTGTCTCGAACACCTCAGGCCCACAGAGGCTGAGGAATAGGCCCCGCTTACGCTCCTGTGATACTTCCATCAGCTCATTGGCTTGGAGGTAACAGTCGAACCGAGCGAGGTAGGAGTCCCATGATTCAGAGGCTGGGGCAAACGGCAGTAGAGGCATGAGTGAAGACAAGGTTCTGATGCCGATGTGGAGGCGATGGATGGAACACAGTGCTCTAGCCAGAACAGTCAGCTCTGAATTGGTTCTGCTCCGTGATTTCGCTCAGTGTTTCAGCTCCATGATTCAGCTCCGCTCAGAGGGTGGCTGCATCTGGCTGTGCTCTGTTGTCCATCCATCCCACCTTCGTCGCCAGTGTTAAGTTGTGGGTGAACATATCAGATGACATAGCGATTCTTCAAACAGCTCTTGTTTATTCACAGGCCAGAACAGAACTGAACTGAAGGGTTCAGCCAGCCTGCTTATATAGAGCTCCACTACAACACAACTGTAACCACTTTCTGTAACTATCCAATCACTGAACATCATTTTCAATCCCTTATTTGCATATGTGGACCTGAGTGAAAACTATCTACAGTATCCCCCTGGTGGCTCAGGGTGAGAACTTCAGTACATAACAAATCTGAATGTTGCTTTTCTCCTGTTGTTTATCTCCTGTCTGGCAGGTTACTTGATTGGATTTCCTGGGGAGCCTGGCCAATCTTTTGTAATGATAAATACTTAGTTCCTGGGCCAGGTCACAGGCTCACACCCTATTCAAACACAGACATGCCCATAAGACAGGATTTGTGAAGGAAAAGACAATGGGGAGGCTTTTCCATTTTCCTTTGACCTTGCAGAGAAAACATTTGGTCAGTTTGGGAATAAAAAATGGTTTCCGGTCGGTCTTCCTGTGCTGATCTATGTACGTGCTTGGTTGGTACACTTATGAACATTACCATATATCTAAGACCTCAAAATTCCTATCACACCTCCCACTTTCCAGGGCGGCTGGATGTAGGGGTGCAGATATCCAGAGTGTGGGGGTCAGGTGGGATTGCTATGAGGAATTATGAAATATGGAGCAAGCCACTGTGTCCGCTATGAAAGCATTGCGCTGACTGGGTTTGATTCATTGACAATGGTTTCTGATCAAATCCCCCAGGCCTCTCCGCCTCTGCCATTTGCTTTCTCTACACCTGACAGGCACCTATAAGCATTCTATACACAGGCCAGTTGCTTCATCAGGCATCCTCAGTACCCAAAGATAGTAGGTTACTTTGATGTAGTTTAATCTTTAGATAGATCTTAAGGGCCAGGAAGAGAGTTCACAAAGAGATGGCAAATACTGCCATCCTGTTTATTCCTGTTTATGACCTCTGGGGTATCCTAAAAGCATTCCTCCTTGCTTCCTCTTTTATTTACTCTGGACTACATATATGCATGCTCAAGTAGGAAATAGTTTCTTTGTAGTTAAAAGAATTTCTCTAATTTTACTTTGTCCCACTTTTTTTGAAATGCTCAGGGAAAATCTGATTGGTTCTTACAAACACTATGTAAAAAGTTCTTTTGTGAATAAAACGACCTGGGACTAGAGGTGGAGAGGGAGGATTGTTATATGCACTCCTCCCAGAGTCTTGCTGGTCAAGCCTCGTGTGTATTCTATTAATCAGAGTCCAATCCTTCCTTGCTACAGCTGGAGGCTCCCCAATGCCGCGAGACGTCCGTGTGGAACTGAAGGTGATCCTGCGGCTCCACACATCCAGCAGATCTCACAGCGGCCCAATGGAAGGAGGAACCCAGATAGACTGCCTCTGGAACTGGAGGTTCCATCAGAACATCAGAAGAGCCAGCCAGATGAGAGCAAGCATCTTCTCCCCTCCTGCAGTTTCCAGCAACTAGTTTCGGAAGAATTGTGGCAGAGCCAAGCCACAGTCGCTAGGAGCCATTGAGAGGCCTCTCCTCCTTTGTGCCTAGTATACCTGAAGGAGCGTCTCCACCCACATTGTTCTGCCCGGACACTGAGGTCCAGCGCCGAGGGCCTTCTGGCGGTTCCCTCACTGCGAGATGTGAGGTTACAGGGAACCAGGCAGAGGGCCTCCTCGGTGGTGGCGCCCTCCCTGTGGAACACCCTCCCACCAGATGTCAAAGAGAACAACAACTACCAGACTTTTAGAAGACATCTGAAGGCAGCCCTGTTTAGGGAAGCTTTTAATGTTTGATGCATTACTGTATTTTAATATTTTGTTGGAAGCCGCCCAGAGTGGCTGGGGAAGCCCAGCCAGATGGGCGGGGTATAAATAATAAATTTATTATTGTTGTTGTTGTGGATGCAGCCCTTGCTTGGCATGCAGAAAGTGGCCGGTTCAATCCTTTGCCTCCCTACTTGAAAAATCACCAGTTGTGGGTGATTTGGGGGTGGGGACCCCAACCTTTCATTGGCAGTGTGGTGTGGTGGTTACAGTGTCAGCCATGACCTAGGAGAGAGCAGGATTCAAATCCCCACCAGTCAAGCCTTGAAGCTCTCACTGAGTGCCCTTGGGCCTCTCAGCCTATCCTACCTGGCACGGTTGTGCTGTGGGAATTAGATGAGTATTAGGCCCTGGGAGAGACCAGGATCCATCTCCCCCTACTCGGCCGCCAGCTCACTGGGCGCGTCCTTGGGCCAGGCACTGCCTCTGAACGTGGCCTACCTCACAGGGCTGTTGTGAAGTTTAAATGAAGGGGAGAATCAGGCATACCAAGGCGGATTAGAAATGCCACAAATGTCGGACAAGCAGCCAGGGCCTTTGGACTATAACTCCCATCAGCCGCACATGGGAGTTGTAGTCCTGATGTGCCCAAATCTGGACAGCTTTTGCCCACACACACCCAAACGTCACACGCTGGTCCTCTTGGGCGCATCAGGACTACAAATCCCATGTGCGGCTGAGAGGACACGACACTCCCGTCCGCCCAAATGACCTTCACACTTGGAGACAGACCGATCCTTGCAAAAGACACACACACATTTATTTAAATACACACAGGCGGCCGGATCAGGCTGGCAAACAGCCCCTTTCTCTGTCCTATTCTCCCCAGCCCTCAGCCGGCTTCATCCGAGGAGGTCGAGAATTAAGCGCACTTCCGAGATGTGGGAAGCTTCAGCGGGAAGCGAAGACATCACCTGGAAGTTGGAGGGAAAAGAGGCATTGGGGGGCGGAGGGGGCTGGCAGCGGCTTCCTCGCCTTTTGAGATGGGGAGGGGGGTCTTTCCCAGCCCAAGCCGTGGATCAAGAGGACTAGCCCCTTAGGTCTAAGAAAGGGTGCTGCTTGTGGAAACCATTCTGTCTCCCACCAGGGGTGGAGCAGCCTCATGCCACAACCCCCCCTAGCAGAGCCCTTTTTAACCTCTAAAAGCCTCAATACCCTTCCGCCTTTTTATTCAATTTCTGCTGTGGTGGCAGTGCATGCGCGGTGCAGGATAAATACAGTGGTACCTCGGGTTAAGTACTTAATTCGTTCTGGAGGTCCATTCTTAACCTGAAACTGTTATTAACTTGAAGCACCACTTTAGCTAATGGGGCCTCCCACTGCCACTGTGCAATTTCTGTTCTCATCCTGAAGCAAAGTTCTTAACCCGAGGTACTATTTCTGGGTTAGCAGAGTCTGTAACCTGAAGCGTATGTAACCTGAGGTACCACTGTATTACACAGGTCAGTTGAGCAGCGGGTCATGTTTCCCCCCTGCGCTGGAGGAGGGCTAGGAAGTTATAACTTTTATGGAAAGAAAATCCTAAAAAGCTACTTTTGGGGGAAAGGAAGGGCCAGAGATGGAGAAAATCTTCCACCTACACCCTCTTGCATGGGTAGGCAAACTAAGGCCTGGGGGCTGGATCCGGCCCAACCGCCTTCTCAATCCAGTCCGCAGACTGTCCAGGAACCAGCGTGTTTTAACATGAGTAGAATGTGTCCTTTTATTTAAAATGCATCTCTGGTTTATTTGTGGGGCATAGGAATTCGTTTATTCCCCCCCCCCAAAAAAAAAATATAGTCTGGCCCCCCACAAGGTCTGAGGGACAGTGGACCGACCCCCTGCTGAAAAAGTTTGCTGACCCCTGCTCTAATGCAACCAAATTGGAGGGGAGGGTGTAGATATCTGTGGCCCTCCAGATTTTCCTGGACTATAAGTCCCATCATTCTCCCTGGCCAAGATGGAGGACGGAGTCCCTTGGCTTTTTAAAAAAAGGGGGGAGGGGAGAAATCCCGAGGGAGGTGGGCAAAGGAAATCGAAGGTGCCCCAGACCCCCGGGGGATGGTGTCTCGCTTCCCAAGACCTCCAAATTGGGCCTCACTTCCAAACCCCCCAGATACGGTCTCACATCCCAAGACCAATTGGGTCTCACCTCCTTTATCTTTGCCTCCGTCCTCTTGAGTGCCTTCACCTCCCGTTGAGCGTGGAAAAGATGCTCCTCCAGATGCCTCACCTGGAAGCCAGGAGCAGAAAGAACGAGTTAGGGGGCTAAAAGAACAAGTTAGGGGGCTAAAAGAGCGAGGAGTTAAGAGGCTGGTCCATGCAAGGGCGGCCATTTCCCGGCCCTCCCCGGAAGGCTCCTTTCCTGCATCCCTCACCCCAGGTCCTCACCCGGCCTTGGTATCTCATCACGAGGTCCATGTTCTCGCTGTCCTGGCCAGCCAGAAGTTCCCTCAGCTTGGCAACCTAAGGAGACAAGAAGGCTCCATCTTGAACCACAGGGCGGTGGTTTGGGGTCACGGTGGGATTGGGGGAGGGGGGAAGAGTTGAAGACCCTTTACTGTTTCTGCAGGATCTGTTCCAAGAGACCCCACAAAAGACCCAAATGATTATTATTTTTCTCAGTGCAAATAAAACCACCTGAAATTCACTGAGTGCAAATAAATCTCTGGCCACGCGGGGATAGCCTGACGGCCGCAGTCCATGCGTGGATAACCTTGAGGATGGACTACTGCCGCTGCCCGGATCCTGACCCCAGTGACGCCACCCAGCCCCATACCTGCCGCTGCAGACACATCTTCTCCTGGACCCAATCCGCGCTGGACGGCTTCTGCTCCCTGAGCTCTTCCCACAGGGCTGACCTCTCCATCTCGCAGCTGCGGAGGTCAGATTTCAGCTGATCCAACTCCAGTTTTAGGATCTGGGGAAGGGAGAGAGAGATGGGGGGGGGGGGGCGTTTAGCAGCCACTCGGGGTTCAGCAACCCACCCCTTTGCAGGAGGCTGGAGGGTGAAGGCAGCACAGAACATCATGGCTGCTGCCCATGTTCCCACTTAAACCAGCCCCTTATTTCAGGCAATGAGGACTAGAATCTTTATGGTTCAGAGAAGCGGCTGCAGCTAAGTGGCAGAGCACCTGCTTGGCATGCAGAAGGCGCCAGGTTCAATTCCCCGGTGGCCTGGGGGAGACCCTCTTTCTGAAACCCCGGGGAGCGCTTGCTGCCAGCCAGGGGAGGCGGTATTGCAGTCTATGGACCATGCACATATTAAGGCAGCTTTTCCTGTGAGCTCCAGGACCTTCTCCTTCCCGAGGCACACAGATCTCTGAGAATGCCAGAGGGCAGGGGGCCCTTGGACCCACCCGGATGTCCGCACTCTGGTCATCCAGCTGCTGAAGCTTCCTGTCCTGCTGCCGGATAACTTCCTGAAGCTCCTTTTCGTCCTGTGTGAGAGAGAGCGCGCGTAAGAGGGCGGGGAGGGAGAAAGGCTTCACAGTGGTTTCGCCAAAGCCTGGCTAAGTTTCTAGTCCCTTGGACCCTGGGGGTGGGAAACAGGGCGGCAGATGCTGCCCAGGGAGAGGAAAGAGTTTGGACAACCTGTCCCACCTTCTGTGCTCCAAGAGTTCCTTATTTTCTTTCCCAAATGTTTTTACATTGCAAATTTAAATTCACGCATTAAACACCAAGACCATCACTTAGGATTTCCCTGAATCCTTCGACTCTCCTCTGCCCTTCCATGGTTACCCTGATCATTCTTTTTTCAACTGCTTCCCTTAATTTTCTGTTTTTTTAAATAAAAAATAACAATCCATTTTTACCGTAGTTTTTCATACATTACAAGCATTACTCAAATCCTGCCAAAGTTTGGGTTGTTTGTAGTGTTCTCTTAAATGCATTGTAAATTTCCCCCATTCCTTCTTAAAGTTCTTCTCTTCTTGGTTTCTGATTAAAATAAAAGGTAAAGGTAAAGGGACCCCTGACCATTAGGTCCAGTCGTGACCGACTCTGGGGTTGCGGCGCTCATCTCACTTTATTGGCCAAGGGAACCAGCGTACAGCTTCCGGGTCATGTGGCCAGCAGGACGAAGCCGCTTCTGGCAAACCAGAGCAGCGAACGGAAACGCCGTTTACCTTCCTGCTGGAGAGGTACCTATTTATCTACTTGCACTATGATGTGCTTTCGAACTGCTAGGTTGGCAGGAGCAGGGACCGAGCAACAGGAGCTCACCCCATAACGGGGATTCGAACCACCGACCTTCTAATCGGCAAGCCCTAGGCTCTGTGATTTAACCCACAGCGCCACCCGCGTCCCTTCTGATTAAAATAAGTGCTCCTTATTTTCAGACTATGTCTCTTATCCTGGAATCTATTTTGCGAAGAATTCTAACAAGAAGAAAGGGGATTTCTTTCCAAAGCTTAGGAAGAACTTTCTGACAGTAAGAGCTGTTTGACAGTCCCTGGGAAGGTGGTGGAATCTCCTGTCTTGTAAAGAGAGCTCGGGTGACCACCTGCCAAAGATTCTGCAGCTGTGATTCCTGCATTGCAGGGGGCTGGACTGGATAACAATTGGGGTTTCCTTCCAACTCTACAATCCTCTTTTTTTTTTTATTCCACAGCGCATAGAAAACGGGAGATACGTAGCCACTCCAGCAACATATCTCTATTTCCTCACATCCAGAAACGCAAGAAGGGCTTTTACTCTTGCTAGAAGCTCAGCCTTGCCCTCACCGGTTCTGGAAGGCTCCTGTAGAAGAGACTTTGCGCCTGTCCATTAGGGGAAATAGGAAGCCCCGAACATATATTTTTTAGATGTCCTTTTTATGTTGAGATGCTTAGAGACACCATTGATCCTTTGCTGAAGAGGCTCGCCGAACTTTCGGACAAGTCTAAACTTAATTCTCTCCTCTTAGGCAAAGATCACAAGACGACCTGCCTGGGAGCCAGATTCTGCTCCCAGATTTGTAGGCACAGATCATCCTCTAGAATAAAATAGCTTACTAGGGAAATGCTGAAGTTGACCTTTGGGGCGCCTCAGGGTCAATTTTTTGTGGTAGCCCAAATTTCAGCTGTACAGGTGTATGCATATATCTCAATTTTAACTCATGAGCTATTGCTGCAATCTGCTGCGATTGTATATTTTATCTTTACAAACACTGTTTTTATTGTGTTATGTTATGTGAGCTGGTCTTTGACCGTAATAAATTATCTACCTATCTATTCCACAGCGGCTTCAGAGACATGCAGGTTGATCGAGATGGAGGCTGGCTCCCTGGTTGCTGCAACGCCCTAGAAGCAGATCCCCGGCCGATCCGTGCCCCAGATCCTCCGAGCCCTGCGGCTCCATCCTGACCCAGATCCCCCTCCTCCTGGCAACCTCACCTGCTTCCTGTCGCGCAGAGTCTTGCTCAGCTGGGCGATGCTGGCGTCGCGGGAATCGACCTCAGCCTCCAGCTCCCTCTCCAGGCCCTGGAGCCGCAAACTGCGGGGGGGGGGGAGAAGGGAGAGAGGCCCCCAAATTCAACTCTGCGTTGACCAGTCTGGGGGAATAATCTGGATTGATCCCGCATGGCAAGGGGTTGGACTGGATGACCCCGGGGTGCCTTTCAACTCAACAGTTCTACAATTCTAGGATTGCCCTTCTTGAAAATGTATCTCATAATCTAACAGCATCTAAACGGCAAATCTAAAAGGACCTTTTAACAATATATACAACGTGTGGTTTTATTTTTTGTACAAATATTGCGGCACAAGGTCACCCAGCGCCTCCCGTATATGCAAAAGCCTGGCCCATTTAAGACTTGGCAAAATGTTTCTTCTCAATAGGGATGGAATGAACAGGTGGGGAACACTCATTTTGTGGTGAGTCTTATATTACCTGTAAAGGGAACCTTTACACGGATTAATATATTATTATCCTGTTGAAGCTGCGCTGTGTCTTTTCCCCTCCCAGGCTGTGACGCTTAATGGTCTGATTTTTTAAATTCTTTTACCTTTTTCACTTGGTGGAACGCTCTGTTCCGCCCTTATGATTCTTATGATTCCCTCCCCTTATGGTCTTGATCTACTGTATGGGCTACTTTTAAAATGAGGCTGATTTTAAATTGCATTTTAATCTGTATTTTAAATTAGGGTTTTTTTCTTCTTTTTTCCTTCCTATTATGTTTTTACTGTAATTTTACTGGTGTTAGCCGCCCTGAGCCCGGCTCTGGCCGGGAAGGGCAGGGTATAAATAAAAATTATTATTATTATTATTATTATTATTATTATTATTATTATTATTATTATTTTAAAAAGAAACAGCACATGCAGTTTAAATAAAGGGAAATGGGTACAGCAGAAGAGCAGGAACTTGTTTCCAGCTGCCTTCTCTTCCGGGGGCCACAATCCATGCAGGCCCCAATCTCTTTCTCTCCTTCCTTCAGGCAAGGAAGAAGCTAAGGGCACATTTCAAAAGCACTCATTGTTGTTGTTGCTTAGTCGTGTCCGCCTCTTCGTGACCCCCTGGACCAGAGAACGCCAGGCACTTCTGTCTTCCACTGCCTCCCGCAGTTTGGTCAAACTCCTGCTGGTAGCTTTGAGAACACTGTCCGACCATCTCGTCCTCTGTCGTCCCCTTCTCCTTGTGCCCTCCATCTTTCCCAACATCAGGGTGTTTTCCAGAGAGTCTTCTCTTCTCATGAGGTGGCCAAAGTATTGGAGCCTCAGCTTCAGGATCTGTCCTTCCAGTGAGCACTCAGGGCTGATTTCCTTCAGAATGGAGAGGTTGGATCTTCTTGCAGTCCATGGGACTCTCAAGAGTCTCCTCCAGCAGCATAATTCAAAAGCATCAATTCTTCGGCAATCAGCCTTCTTTATGGTCCAGCTCTCACTTCCATACATCAGCAAGAGGCGTGGTCCAGGGAGAGTCCAGGGGGCCAGGCGGAGAGGTCTGGGGGGCCGCATTCAGCCCACGGAGCCTGAGGCCCCCCCTCCCCAATGCTTCAAGCGGGAATCCTGATCGCACCTTGAAAATATTCAAAGAATCGCTTTGACCTCTCTACGAGTGCTTTAGAAATTTGCCCTTAGCTTCTTCCTTGCCCTGGTAATCCATGTAATGGTTCCCTTTACAGGTTATATAAGACTCACAAAAAAATAAGCGTTCCCCACCTGTGCATTCCATCAATATTGAGAAGTTGGAAGGGTCCTGTAGCCCAAGCTCCTTCAACGCAGGAACCTCAGGTAGAGCATCTTCACCTCTGGGTTTCCCCAGCGCAAAGCAAGCCCCCAGACCCACTTACATTTCCGCCTGCAGGGTTTCCCTCTCCTCCTGGGCGGCCCTCTGGTGCTGCGAAGCCAGGAGGCGGAGCTGTTCTGAAACGGACAGCAAGTCTTGGACGTGGGTGGAGAGCTGATCCTGGAGCTCTGCGGACGGGACAGACCGTGAGACGGCTTCGTTTCGTTCATTTATTGCATTCCTGTCGCACCTTTTCCCTTCTAGGAGCTCAGGGGGGGACATGGCTTTCCTCCCCCTCCCCATCTAATCCCCAACAACCCTGCAAGGTAGGTGAGGCTGAGAGAGGCAGGGGGCTGCCCACCTCCAGGGGGGGAATTCGAACCCTGGTCCCCTCTCAGGGCCGAGTCCTAGTTACCTGCCGGCTTGGGCGGACCTTCATGAACGGCTTTCGTGAAAGCGGTGCTCTCGCTCCAAATCCCGGGAGTTTCCACGTCTGAAAAAGAACAGGAGGCACAAAATTGGGGGGGGGGGGTGTCAAAACCTGCAATGCCCCCTTGAGTCAGAATTAAGAGGGAGGCTGCAATTGAGTGGCCTGGGGGCAGGGCTTGGACTACTGCAATGTGCTCTACGTGGCTGACTGGGAGAACCCAGCCAGTTGGGCGGGGTAAAAATAATAATTTATTATTATTATTATTACCCCTTTCCCCCATGAGGTCTGGCAACATGACAAGTGTGGGGGGGGGGCTTTCTGCTTCAGGTTTGTGTTTGGGGCCCCTCCCCCCCCCCGAGATGAGCGAACAGAAACCCCCACCTCTCTCCGCCACTGCCTGCAAGATGCTGTCCACGAAGGAGGTCCCAAAGCGGTGGGGGGTGAGTCGCCTGGGGGTGCAGGGCCGCCTCCTGGGGGCTGTGTCGACCACCTGCAAAAGAGCAGAGCATTGGGAGCGCTGCCATGATACGACTCTGAAGGGGTTCTTCAGCTGCGATTCCCGTATTGCAGCGGGTTGGGCTGGATGACCTTTGGGGGTCCCTTGCCAACTCTACCATTCTGTGATTCCAAGACCCTTTCCCAGCAGGGGAGAGAGATGGCAGGGACCCCGTTGCACACGGCCGCCTCACCTCTCCCTGCAGCACCCGTTCGAGGAAACTGGCAATTTCCAGGAGCTGCGTCTGAGCGCCATCCATCTCCTGCAAGGAGCAGGCGCAGGCCTCCATGCTGGATCGGGTCCTCTCCATTTCCGCCTTTGCGCTCGCCAGCTCCTCACCGACAGTCTCTCGCTCCTGCCTTTTGGGGTGGGGTGGGGGACAGGAGAAAGTCAGGACGATGCTGCTCCCTATGCCACAAAAGAAGGGAGACGCCCCACCCCAACCCAGACACTCTTTTGGGTGGGGTCTCGGAGAGGAACAGGCACTTACTGAAGGGCGCTGTGGGCACCCTTGAGGTCCTCCAGCTGGGCGCTGCGCTCCCACAGAGTCACAAGGGTAGCCTTCAGCTCCAACTCCGTCTCCGAGAGCTGGCGGCGGGCAATTTGGTTTTCCAGATCTATAAACTTTTAACATTTCAGCAGTTTGGTTAGGTTGGCTTATTTGCATTATTTTACACCGATTCGTATTATTTTACACCAACATTTTGAAGAAGAAGAAGAAGAAGAAGAAGAGGAGGAGGAGGAGGAGGAGGAGGAGGAGGAGGAGTTTGGATTTGATCTCCCGCTTTATCACTACCCGAAGGAGTCTCAAAGCGGCTGACATTCTCCTTTCCCTTCCTCCCCCACAACAAACACTCTGTGGGGTGAGTGGGGCTGAGAGACTTCAGAGAAGTGTGACTGGCCCAAGGTCACCCAGCAGCTGCATGTGGAGGAGCGGGGAGGCGAACCCGGTTCCCCAGTCTACTGCTCTTGACCACTACACCATACTGGTGTTTGTTGATGGTGTTATTTCTGATTGTTTCCGAGATAGAATCATTATACTGTTCTGAGTCACCTTATACTGCAAAAAACACCCCTGTTTAGAGAAGTCTACCCAGTCTCCTAGAAGGCTGAGATATTTTCAGTCAGTTTTAGCATTTTACCTTCTGTACCTTCTGTCAATCTCTCTTGATTTTGCTCAATTTTGTAAACTGCTTTGAGTGGTTTCTTCCCCCATCAAACGGTGTATAGATTTTACAAACTAGATAAAATGTAACTGAAGAAAGATGCGATTTCAAGAGGGATACAGGAAGCTGGTTTATGCAGAGTCAGACCATTGGGTCCGACTCTCTGGCGGGAAGTTTCAAGGGCCATCAAACAAACATTCATCCGTCTTCCTATGCGGCTGCATTTTCCACTTTCTGGATGCCCCACAATCGTATCACCAAGTAGTTGTGTTCGGGGTTATGACTCAAGCACGGCTAGCTGTTGTTTCTTCTTGATTTCCAATGTCAGAGTGGCTGAGGAAACCCAGCCAGATGGGTGGGGTATAAATTAAATAATAATAACAATATCTTATCAATAAAAATATTCAGTGTGGCCAATTTTTATTCTGAAAGTGTAGCCTGAAAGAAGTTTTCAAACCACTGGCCTCCACTGAGAGGCAGGCTGCCTCCTCTTACAGCCCTAACAAAGAGCTGGTATTCAAAGCAGGTCCTCCTCTGCTGAGAAGAAAGATACCAGTCCTCATGAAAGGCGACTTGCGACTTTCAGCAGGAAGATGCCTTACCCTGAGGAGATACCCTTAATAATAATAATAATAATTTTTTATTTATATCCCACCCTCCCCAGCCGAAGCCGGGCTCAGAGCGGCTAACAACAGTAAAAATAAGAGAGTTTACATAAAATCACAATCAATGAATTGAAATACATTCTAAAACCAATTCATTCTAAAATCAATTCAGAATCAAATGAATGGCAACCATTGGGCTAGAGTTCTATGAGGATTACAGAAGGAGGGGGTCAGGCTGTGCCCTGGCCAAAGTCCTGGTGGAACAGCTCTGTCTCGCAGGCCCTGTGGAAAGATGTCAAGTCCCGCAGGGCCCTAGTCTCTTGTGACAGAGCGCTCACCAGATCGGGGCCACGGCTGAAAAGGCCCTGGGCTCTAGTTGAGGCCAGCGTAACCTCCCTGTGGCCCGGGATCTCCAAGATGTTTTTGTTTGAAGACCGTAAGGTCCTCCGTGGGACGTACCAGGAGAGGCGGTCCTGAAGGTACGAGGGTCCTAGGCTGTGTAGGACTTTAAAGGTTTAAAGGTAAAGGTAAAGGGACCACTGACCGTTAGGTCCAGTCGTGGCCGACTCTGGGGTTGCGGCGCTCATCTCGCTTTATTGGCCGAGGGAGCCGGCGTACAGCTTCCGGGTCATGTGGCCAGCAGGACTAAGCCGCTTCTGGCAAACCAGAGTAGTGTACAGAAACGCCGTTTACCCTCCCTATTAATCTACTTGCACTTTTGACGTGCTTTCAGACTGCTAGGTTGGCAGTAGCAGGGACCGAGCAATGGGAGCTCACCGCGTCGCGGGGATTTGAACCGCCGACCTTCTGATCAGTAAGCCCTAGGCTCTGTGGTTTAACCCGCAGCGCCACCTGCATCCCTTAAAGGTCAAAACCAGCACCTTAAACCTGATCCTGTACTCCACCGGGAGCCAGTGCAGCTGGTATAGCACTGGGTGAATGTGATCCCGCGGCAAGGACCCCGTAAGGAGTCTCGTCGCGGCATTCTGCACCCGCTGGAGTTTCTGGGACAGCTTCAAGGGCAGCCCCATGTAGAGTGAGTTACAATAATCAAGTCTGGGAAGATCTGGAATCAGCGTGATGAACTGTTTCAAAAGGACTAGAGCAAATTTATATTCTATATGAAAGAAAATGGTAAACAGTTGAAAACGTTTGTAGGTTTGAGCTGTACAGTGGTACCTCGCAAGACGAATGCCTCGCAAGACAAAAAACTCGCTAGACGAAAGGGTTTTTTGTTTTTTGAGCTGCTTCGCAAGACGATTTTCCCTATGGGCTTGCTTCGCAAGACGGAAACGTCTTGCAAGTTTGTTTCCTTTTTCTTAACACCGTTAATACAGTTGCGACTTGACTTTGAGGAGCAACTCATAGAACGCGGTGTGGTAGCCTTTTTTGAGGTTTTTAAAGACTTTGGTGATTTTTGAAGCTTTTCCAAAACTTTCCCGACACCGTGCTTCGCAAGACGAAAAAAATCGCAAGACGACAAAACTCGCGGAATGAATTAATTTCGTCTTGCGAGGCACCACTGTAATGTGAAAATGAGCTGATTTACATATAAGAAGGTGAATGTTAAAAGATAGATATAAGGTAAAAAAGTGGTAATAGAAATGTGAAGACATTGGTAAAGTTGTGTGGAAGTCAGTTAGAGGGAGGGAAGGAAGTCCATGCTTTATGTAAGCAATGTCTTCAGTTATGGATTTCTGATATGAAAATGTAATGAAACATAGAAAACTTAATAAAAATCATGTTAGAAAAAAATACAATAATCAAGTCTGGAGGTGACCATTGCGAGGATCAGTGGCTAGGTCAGGGGACCAAACCTGGGGCATTCTGCACGCTAAGCAGGCACCCTGCCGCCAAGCTGCGGCTCTCGCACCCACTCCCCTTCCCCACCCGCCCCAGACCTTGCGCCCCTCGCTGCTCCAGGAGCCGCCCCTCTCCGTACCTCCCGGCACTCGGCCGTCTCGCGAGCTTCCCGCTGGGCTTCGTCACGCTCCTGCTCTGCCCTCGCCTTCTCCACAGACAGCCTGCGTCACACGGAACAGGGTTAGCGGGAGCCTGGGAACTGTAGCTTCCTGGGGGTGCTGAGCGCCCTTAGGAGGTTCCCACCTCCCAGAGCTACAATTTCCAGAGAGGTTGTCGTCCCTCTCTGGAGACCGTAGTTCTGGAAGGGGGACGGTTCCCAGGATTCACGGACGACAACATGACTGCGTAAAGTGAAGTCATAGTGCTTCAGGCGTCTGGTGTGAATGTGGCTGGGGGGGGGGGGGGTCAGGGTGTTGGGCCAGCAGTGGGGAGACCTGGTTTCAAATCTGCAACCCACTATTACATTCGCTGACATTTCAGCAGCTTCAGGCTTGAGCTTGACATAATAATAATAATAATAATAATAATAATAATAATAATAATAATAATAATAATAATTTATTATTTATACCCCGCCCATCTGGCAAAGGCCATGCCAGAACTATATATTGGATATATCTTTTTTTAAATTTCTATTCACTAAATTTATACATTGCCTGTGGTGGTCCCGTGGGATTACTATGAGGAATTATGAAAATATGGAGCAAGCCATTGTGTCCGCAATGAAAGCATTGCGCTGACTGGGCTTGACAATAATTCCTGATCAAATCCCACAAGCCTCTGCATCTCTGCCATTTTCTCTACTGCCCATTTCTCTACTCCTGACAGGCACGCATCAGCGTTCTAAAACACAGACCAGTTGCTTCACCAGGCATCCTCAGTACATAAAGATAGTAGGTAACTTTGATGTAGTTTGTTAACGTTTCACATGGAACTACATTTCCCAGAGTTCCCTGGGAAGGAGCCTCGAATCTGAGCATCAAGACTCACCGCGCTGCTTCCTCTTCCAGCTTCAGGATCATGTCCTGCTTCTCTGACAGCTGACGGGAGAGGATCTCCTTCTCCTCCTGCAGCCGATCCCGCTGGCTCTCGGCTGCGGTCCCCTTCTGCCTCGCAGCCTCCAGCTCTGCGGAAAGAGCGCGGGGTCAAGACTGGGTTAGAAACTCAGATACAGGGAAGTTTTTCATGTGCGACATTTTAATGTATTTTTAATCTTTGTTGGAAGCTGCCCAGAGTGGCTGGGGAAACCCAACTTCAGAGTCGCAAATATTTCAGTTCCTCTTTCCTTGGCTTGGGAGAATTTTTTGGGTGCTTTATGCAACATATGGAAAGTTAAAATTTAAAAACTTTTGTTTTACCCCACGGCTAAAGGATCTTGAGAGTTTTAGGACAAAACCAGAGGAAGGTTAACGCGTCTCTAAAAGTCCTGGACTCAAAAGGCGATGCTTCCCACCCATCCCAGGCGAGAGATACATGGTCGATTCACCTGTCTGCAGGTGAATCTTGGCTGCAGTCAGCTCATTTCCCCGTCCCAAGGCTTCGACCAACTCCTGTGTTGCGTTCTCCAGTTTCCTGCACACCTGCAGGCAGCAAAGGGTTAAGAAGGGTTAAGTCTGAAATAAATAAATTAAGGTCTTATATATTTATAATAAATGTTCATAAATGTACCAAGCAAACACGTACATAAATATATAAACCACATGTCTGAAGCAGCACAGGAAAGCAGTCCTGGAGCCATTTTGGCTCCCAGACTGACCAAATGTTTTCTCTGCGAGGTCAAAGGAAAATGGAAAAGCCTCCCCATTGTCTCTTCATTCACAAAACCTGTCTTAAGGGTATATCTGTGTATGAATAGGGTGAGCCTGTGACCTGGCTCAGGAACTAAGTATTTATCATTACAAAAGACTGGCCAGGCTCCCCAGGTATCCAGTCAAGTGAGCATTAACAGGTAACCTGCCAGACAGAAGATAAACAATGACAGGAGGTAAACAACGTACTCAGATTTCTCTTGAGCTACACCCCTTTCTGTGACGTAGGTATGATGTTTCTGGGGGTGGTTTTGGACTCCAAGGCGGGCAATTTAAAATGTCTATATAAGGGCGGGCACACCTGGGTTCTGGGTCCTCCTCCTTTCCTGAGTGTGAGGGGAGCACCCTGTTGCAACAGATCAATAAAGATCAGGCTTACGAGCTGCTTTGCTTCTCAATATTTTCTGTCTGGCCTCTGTTCTTTTCTCCGACCGATGGAGAACCTAGAAAGGACTCTATAAGGGCTCTTGTGTCCCCCAGAAGGGAATAAGGGCAGATTTTCGTTTATTACAAGTCCATGAACGGCAGCGAGGCAGAACACGTTCGCAAACACCAACATAGAAATATTGTCAGAAGGACTGGTCTTATCTCAAACAGCCGTTGGGACTGAGGGGAGAACAGCCCCAAAATCTCACACCACTCGCCCCGGAACGGAGCTATAGTGGGGGAAACGACACAATGAGTTATTATGGAGATATGGTGGAACCTCCAGGTTCAGAGGCAGTCTACCCCAGAACACCGGGAACCAGGGAAATGGAGGGAGAGAGCAAGAGTCTTTGGCGCAAAGGGAGAAACAGGACTGGATCTGGGCTGGGGGCCTGATCCAGCCATTCTAGACACACACCCCCTCCTCCCTGGTTCAGTGCCACCCCCAAGAGAAGACTTGCCTCGTGGTGCTGGGCAAGCTCCTGCTGGGCTGCCCTCATCTTCTGGACCATCTGCCCCATTGTGACTCGGAATCGGCCCGCCAGGGTCCTCATGGCCTCATACTGGAGAGAAAGAGAAATTTAGTCCCCCTGTTGGACAAGTCTGGCAAAGGCCTCGGTCCAGTATACCTGAAGGAGCGTCTCCACCCCCATTGTTCTGCCCGGACACTGAGGTCCAGCATCAAGGGCCTTCTGGCGGTTCCCTCATTGCGAGAAGTGAGGTTACAGGGAACCAGACAGAGGGCCTTCTCGGTGGTGGCGCCCGCCCTGTGGAACACCCTCCCTTCAGATGTGAAGGAAATAAGCAGCTACAGTGGTGCCTCGCAAGACGAAATTAATTCGTTCCGCGAGTTTTGTCGTCTTGCGATTTTTTTCGTCTTGCGAAGCACGGTGTCGGGAAAGTTTTGGAAAAGCTTCAAAAATCACCAAAGTCTTCCAAAACCTCAAAAAAGGCTACCACACCGCATGCTATGAGTTGCTCCTCGAAGTCAAGTCGCAACTGTATTAACGGTGTTAAGAAAAAGGAAACAAACTTGCAAGACGTTTCTGTCTTGCGAAGCAAGCCCATAGGGGAAATCGTCTTGCAAAGCAGCTCAAAAAACCAAAAACCCTTTCGTCTTGCGAGTTTTTTGTCTTGCGAGGCATTCGTCTTGCGAGGTACCACTGTATCTTCTCTTTGAAAGACATCTGAAGGCAGCCCTGTTTAGGGAAGCTTTTAATATTTAATGCTGTATTGTTTTTAACACTCGATTGGGAGCCGCCCAGAGTGGCTGGGGAAACTCAGCCAGATGGGCAGGGTATAAATAATATATTATATTATTATTATTATTATTATTATTATTATTATTATTATTATTATTATTGGAGCTGGGGAGGCCAGGAGTGAATCAGGACTCACGTCGTGCCGCATCTTCGCCCAGTTGCTCTGCAGGGCTGTCGCGAGGCAGGCCTCCTCCGCCAGGTGTTTGGCGTAGCCGCCCGAGAGATCAGACTGCAGAAACGAAAAACGGGAAAAGTGTGTGGATGAAAGAGAGGAGCTTCCTTCAGGGGCTTGCGGCAGAGCCGGAAAGGGGTCCAAAAAGGGCAGCTGGAAGGAGCGCCACGGAGAAAGGGGCTTTTGCATTTAGAGGAGAGTAGAAGACAACACGATTGAAGTTTATTACAATTCAGTGGCAAGAGAAATGGATGAACTACGCAGAATTGGCTAAACTGACACACAAACTGAGAGATCAGGACACCTGTGACTTCAAAGAAGAATGGGAACTTTTCACATATTACTTAAAAAGACAAGAAAATGAACTGGACTCCTTGGCAGGTTTTGAATATACATACACAAATGTATTGATTGTTAACATAGTAGATAGATAATATAAGGATTTATACAATTTTACAGTATGCAGAGAACAATATGAGTTGAGAAATCAGAGAGAGGAGCTGAGGGAAGTCTTGGGGTTTTGATGGGGAAATGGGGGGGAATGTTGAATATGAGATGTTTTGATATTTTGTTATGTTGAAATTGTTAGGTTTTTTTAAATAAAAAAAGTAGTTTATTACAATTATGCACGGCGTGGAAAGAGAGGACGAGGGAAAGTTTTTGTCCCTCTTTCGTAACCCTGGGAGTCACGGGCATTCAGTGAGGCTGAACACTGGACAGATTTTTAAAAGTTCTTCATCACACAGCGCAGGGTTAAACTACGGAACTCCTTGCCACAAGAGGCAGGGATGGATGCTCTTTTTGAGCTGTATCCAAACGTCCGTCCCGGTGCCTCCTTCCCCGCTCACCTGGAGTGCGTTGGCCTCCGCCAGCAGGGTGCGGAGATGCCGCCGGGACCCGCAGTCCTGCTCCAGCTGCCTGATGCGTTGGGTGGCGTGATTCTGGAACAACTCCAGAACGTGGTCTGCCTGCAAGGAGCGAACGGAGGGGGAAGAGAGATCACACAGGGAGCTTTTCAGTCAGAGGATTCGCACACCCAACCCTTCCCCCTCTGCATACTGAGCTCGATGCACTGGTGGTCTGAACCATAATCAGGGAATTATGGTGCCCCATGCTTCCCCCACAAACAGAACAGAAAAGCTGGCAGGGCTCATCCGCCCACCTGCATCTTCCTCTGTGCTCAAGAGACCTGTGACATCAAAAAGCTTGCCTCTTTTTTTTTTTTAACCTACCCTGAGCTAAACAGTCTTTACAGAAAAGAGTAACACCTCTTTTAAAAAACAAGGCTTTTTTTAAAAAAAAATTAATTGTAAATTTTATTTACAACATAACACAAACCCCCCACCCCCCCCAATACAGAAATACAATAAGCATAACATACAACAATACAAACAACCAAATAAAAGACTTCCTTTATCCTGTATCTGGCCTCCTTATTTACTTCTTATAAACTGTTTCCTTTATGAATAAATATTAAGCTTTTTCTAATTATAACTTAAATATCCACAAAGTCTCTGCAGACATGAATCGAAACAAGTCCAGGTATGTATTTTAGGGCACTGTTTTGGGAAGTATTCTCTGCATTTTCCCCATGCTTTTTGAAACTCTTGTCTAGTGTGATCTCTAATTGTATTTTGCATCTCTTACAGGCATAGGCAAACTCGGCCCTACAGATGTTTTGGGACTACAACTCCCATCATCCCTAGCTAGCAAGACCAGCGGTCAAGGATGGTGGGAGTTGTAGTCCCAAAACATCTGGAGGGTCGAGTTTGCCTATGCCTGGTCTATTACTCTGCAAGCCTATGTTCCGGTTTCAGTCCCTAAGAGGTGTTTGACAGCGGAAGGGACTCTCCTCACCTGGGAGCTTCTAAGCAGAGTTTGGATGGCCATCTGTCACGGATGTTGAGATTTCTGCATTGCAGGGGGCTGGACAAGAAGACCCTCAGGCATCCCGGCCACCTCTGTAGTTCTAGGATCACCAGAGCCACCCAAGTATTTTCACCAAGAAAGAACCTGACCTTGGGGTAACTTGAAGGAGTTTTTAATGGTTTGGATTTACACTTATGCAAATATTGCTGCTGTTATTTTAACCTACAACTATGTATTTCTTTAGGGGACGCGGGTGGCGCTGTGGGTAAAAGCCTCAGCGCCTAGGGCTTGACGATCGCATGGTCGGCGGTTCGAATCCCCGCGGTGGGGTGCGCTCCCGTTGCTCGGTCCCAGCGCCTGCCAACCTAGCAGTTCGAAAGCACCCCCGGGTGCAAGTAGATAAATAGGGACCGCTTACTAGCGGGAAAGTAAACGGCGTTTCTGTGTGCTGCGCTGGCTCGCTAGATGCAGCTTGTCACGCTGGCCACGTGACCTGGAAGTGTCTTCGGACAGCGCTGGCCCCCCGGCCTCTTGAGTGAGATGGGCGCACAACCCTAGAGTCGGACACGACTGGCCCGTACGGGCAGGGGTACCTTTACTTTTACCTTTATGTATTTCTTTGCTACCTGGTTTTCTGGTGCCCACGTGTTCTTGTATAATAAAATAAACGAACGAAGGTTGGACAGGCCCCCTGTCAGGGATCATCCAGCCGAGACTCCTGCATTGTAAGGGGTCAGAATAGATGACCCCTGGGGGTCCCCTTCCAACTCTATGGTTCTGCGATTCTACGCACCGCCTCCTTGTCTCTCAGGGTCTTCTTCCTTTCGTCCTCAATCCGGCTCCACCTCTCCCGGATGCGAGAGATCAGGTTGCCCAACTGCTTTTGCTGCAAGAGAGAGAGAGAGAAATCATAATAAATAACAACAATAATAATTTTGTATTTATACCCCGCCCTTCCTGGTTCAGAAACCGGGCTCAGGGCTGCTAACAACAAATCTAAAGCACTTAATTGTAAAAGCAGCATAAAATACGGTATAAAAACCTGAATAACAATAAAATTTGAAGGTCAGGGACCCTCCTGCCAGGGGGTGGGAGGGAGAAAGAGACTCTGTGCCCCCCCTCCTCCCCACCCAGCCCATCGCCTGGGCCTCACCTGCTGGCTAAGGGAGCGACGGCTGTCCTGAAGGCGCTGGAAGGAGGCTTCGGCCGTCTCTCGGAGAAACGTGGAATCCAAAAGGCATCCTCTCTGCAGGCAGAACGGGAGCCGGGTCAACACACAGGGCGCCAAAGGCTCTTCATAAGCCATCTCAGCTTACGAGGAACAGCGGGGTGCAGTGGTTAGAACATTGGACTGGAACCCGGGAGAGAGCAGGGTTCGAATCCCCCGCACTCCTTCGGGCGGTTCCCTCCCTGCGAGAAGCCAAGTTACAGGGAACCAGGCAGAGGGCCTTCTCGGTGGTGGCGCCCGCCCTGTGGAACGCCCTCCCACCAGATGTCAAAGAGAAAAATAACTGCCAGACTTTTAGAAGACATCTGAAGGCAGCCCTGTTTAGGGAAGCGTTTAATGCTTAATAGACTATTGTATTTTAATATTCTGTTGGAAACCGCTCAGAGTGGTTGGGAAAACCCAGCCAGATGGACGGGGTATAAATAAATTATTATTATTAAATAAGTAATAATAATAATAATAATATTCAGCCATGCAGCTCTCCTTGGGCGCCCTTGGGCCAGTCCTCCTTGCCTCCTCCTGGCCCCAACTACCTCACAGGGTCGTTGTGGGGATAAAATGAGCAGGGCGAGCAGAACCACACCTGCCCCCTTGCGGAAAAGGTGGGATTTAAATGCAACAAATTAAATAAATCAGCAGTCCAACCCCTCGAGCGGAAGAGACGCACGACAGAAGCCCAGGTTCGGACTGCGAGGAAGAAGACCTCGTTGCCATCGGCATCAGTGCTCAAAAATTAATTTCCAGCAATTCAGGGTGGGAAACCAGCCTCGAAGCTGGTGCCAGGGGTGAGGGGCACCTGTAACCCTCCGAACACCACCAGACTCTGTCTCCCCTCACCCTCCCCTCACACCTATTTGCATGCCCAGCAACCCACCATCTCGTCTGTGGCTGTGGCCAGCCTCTCAACCAGAGCACGCTGGTTCTTCAGAGTCTTTTGAAGGGGGTCGTGTCTCTTCCAGAGGGCCTCGTACATCTCGCGGTACAGCTGCACCTCCTGGGAAATGCAACAATTATTACTAATAGTAGTAGCGGCAGCAGCACACAAACTGCTTCCAAGAGACATAGAAACACAGAATCATAGCTGGAAGGGACCCCCAAAGGTCATCCAGACTAACCCCTGCTGCCATGCAGGAACCACAACTCAAGCATCCCCGACAGATGGCCACCCAACCTCTGCTTAAACACCTCTAAGGAAGGAGAGTCCACCATCTTCAGAAGGAGACCGTTCCACCATCGAACGGCTCTTAATGCCAGAAAGTTCTTCCTGATTTCTAGTTTTTTAAGCAAGGGAGTAGATGGCCAGTTGTCGGAGATTCTTCAGCTGCAATTCCTGCATTGCAGCGGGGTCAGACTAGATGTCCCTGGGTGTCCCTCCCAAGCCTACTCTTCTATGTGCAGTGGAACCTCGGCAGTTGAACACAATCCATTCCGGAAGACCGTTTGACTTCCGAAACGTTTAACAGCCGAGGCTCGACGGACGGCCCCGCAAAATCCATTGAGAAAATGGAGAAGCTGTTTGACTTCCGAGGCGCGTTCGAGAAACAGTTTCTATCCAAATGCGATTTCGGTTTTAAACGCAGCGTAGGTAGTCTCTATGTGAGTACAGTATATTGAATTCAATTATGGGGTATCAGAGTTTTTAGGGCTGGGATAGTTGGGATAGCAGGCTTGTTGGGTTTTCAATGTGTGATGTAGATTTTTCAGTTTCGTTGTTCTGTATGGGACAATGACAATAAAGATGATCGTATCGTATTGAAAGTGGAAGCAATTACAGTGGTACCTTGGGTTACATATGCTTCAGGTTACAGACTCCGCTAACCCAGAAATATCACCTCGGGTTAACAACTTTGTTTCAGGATGAGAACAGAAATCGCGCTGTGGCAGCAGGAGGCCCCATTAGCTAAAGTGGTGCTTCAGGTTAAGAACAGTTTCAGGTTAAGAACAGACCTCCGGAGCAAATTAAGTACTTAACCTGAGGTACCACTGTACTTCTGGGCTTTTGGCGCTCAAAAACCAAAACGTTCAGCTTCTGAGACGCTCAAAAACCACAGTTCCGCTGTACGGTACTAATTTTAGGAGTTCTAAAAGAGAGTGCAGCTCTTCAGACCTCAAAGATTTCCCTTTCCCTCGCTCGCCAGATCCCCCAAACACAGGCGCTGCCCACAAAACACACACACACACCCCGTCCCCGGCAGAGAGACAAAGCCGGGGTCAGCCCCTGCTGTCCGTGTGCAGCCGTGCAAGGCTTAATGCCCGCTGGCACGCTGCAGGAATCCGCTGCCGAGAGAGAGAGAACGTGGCTTGGCCACGTGAGGAACCCAGTGGCGCGAGGATGACCAGGCCGGCCAGCTGGTTTCAGCCCTGAACGGCTGGACCATCTTTGTGCAACGCTGGAAGCAGCATGGTGCAGTGGTTAGAGTGCCGGACTAGGACCTGGGAGAGACCAGGGTTCAAATCCTCCCACTCGGCCACAAAGCTATATTAAAATAAGGAAGATTCTCAGGGATGATTATTCACACCCTGGCCGGCACTTTCTTGATCTCCTGCCCTCGGGCAGAAGATATACAAGCATGATTAGTTGCACCAACAGGGTAAAGAACAGCTTCTGTCCGTGGGCTGTTGGGCTGCTGAATGAAAAGATGAAAACAACAGGGCAGCTGACTTTCAGGCTTGGTGGGTGTGCGTCAGTAAATGAGAGGAACTAAGATTAAGAGAGCTGAGTGGGGGGGGGGGGTGCTCATGTAATCTCACTGTCTGCAAGTTGTACAAGTGACAATAAAGTATTTTGATAAAGTATTTCAATTTATAAATAATTATTATTTATAAATATATTATTTACATCCCGCCCATCTGGCTGGGTTTCCCCAGCCCCTTGGGCGGCTCACAGCATATATTAAAACATAATAAAACATCAAACAATTCTGTATCCAGGGCAGCTGTCTACCAGCTCCACCTGGTACGCAGGTTGAGACCCCACCTGCCTGCAGACTGTCTCTCCAGAGTGGTGCATGCTCTAGTTATCTCCCGCTTGGACTACTGCAATGCGCTCTACGTGGGGCTACCTTTGAAGGTGACCCGGAAACTACAACTAATCCAGAATGCGGCAGCTAGACTGGTGACTGGGAACGGCTACCAAGACCACATAACACCGGCCTTGAAAGACCTACATTGGCTCCCAGTATGTTTCTGAGCACAATTCAAAGTGTTGGTGCTGACCTTTAAAGCCCTAAATGGCCTCGGCCCAGTATACCTGAAGGAGCGTCTCCTCCCCCATCGTTCTGCCTGGACGCTGAGGTTCAGCTCTGAGGGCCTTCTGGCGGTTCCCTCACTGCAAGAAGCCAAGTTACAGGGAACCAGGCAGAGGGCCTTCTCGGTAGTGGCACCCGCCCTGTGGAACGCCCTCCCACCAGATGTCAAAGCGATAAACAACTACCTGATATTCAGAAGACATCTTAAGGCAGCCCTGTTCAGGGAAGTTTTTAATGTGTGACATTTTAATGCATTTTTGGTCTCTGTGGAAGCCGCCCAGAGTGGCTGGTGAGACCCAGCCAGATGGGGGGGGGGGGTTACAAATAAATCATCACCATCATCAAACTAGTCACTGCCTCTCAACCAAATCTACCTTGCAGGGTTGTTGTGGTGATTACATGGGGGGATGACCACGTACCTCCCCCTTGCGCTCCTTGGAGAAAAAAGGTGGACTATAAATCCACTCTGCACTGACCCAGCAGAAGCCTCCCTCATTTCAGATAATAATAATAAATTTTTATTTATACCCCGCCCTCCCCAGCCAAGACCAGTTGTGTGGCCTCCCTTGCCGGGTGATGGCGAGATCTCACAAAACTTGTGTAGATATCCGTGGCTGGATGAGGCCTCCTCTTTCTCTACCTGGGTCTCTTCCCTGCCAGTGTTAGAAACTGGGATAGAAAAACTAGGAGCAAATGGCTCCTGGGACCTGGATTGTGGGTGCCAAAACAGAAAGTCTAGTCGCCATTTTTTTTGGGGGGGGGGGAGTCAGCAACATTTTTTATTTATCATTTTGATAAGCATGAATTAATATGCAATTCACGTAAGCGACACATTGTTAATATCACATTTCTAGCAGAAATTGTTAATACAGTGGTACCTTGGGATGCGAACGGGATCCGTTCTGGAGCCCCGTTCGCATCCTGAATGGAACGTAAGATGCGACAGCGCGTCTGCGCATGTCGCGTTTTGCTGCTTCTGCGCATGACGTCATTTTGAGCATCTGCGCATGCGCGAGCAGCAAAACCTGGAAGTAACGTGCTCCGTTACATCCGGGTTGCCACGGAGCACAACCTGAAAGCGCTCAACCTGAAGCACATTCAACCCGAGGTATGACTGTACATGTTTAATTTGGTGTTGGCAATAAAAATATTGGTACCATACTTCTCAAAACACTCTACTCTTTCTTGATTCAGTAGGTAGGCGTGTTGGTCTGATGCAGTCAAAATATATAAAAAAAATTGTCCAGTAGCACCTTAGAGACCAACGAAGTTTGTTCTTGGTATAAGCTTTTGTGTGGACACCGGGCAATTTTTTTATTTTTTATCTACTCTTTCTTGTTACATTCCTTGGCCTATTGTCTATCCTTAACTTCGAGGCTTCAAAGCACCTACATTTCAGGAATCCTAGAGTGTCAAGCCAGGCGCAAAAAAATGAGGCGCTTGCAAATGGAGAATCTTTAGGCGCCAAATGCACCTGGTGCCCGCTAATTTCGAACCCTGTTCCCTGCTTACCTGGCTGGGCTCAGAGATGGGGGTCTGGGTGGCCGCGTCCCTCTGATCCGCCGGTCCCACGCAGGCAGGCAACCTCTGGGAATTCAGGGAGTCCCGGATCTCCCGGGAAAGGGCTTCCACGATGATCTGGGTGCTGGCCAGGTGCGCCTCTAGCTCTGCCCGAGACAGGCTGTGCAGCTGGTCCTGAGACAAGCTAGGAGGAAACAGCAAAGAGGCCACCTGTGGTTTGCTGCATTGCAGGGGGCTGGACTAGAGGACCCTCAAGGGCCCTTCCAACTCTAGGATTTGGAGTCCCTGCTTTGCATGCAGGTCCTGGGTTCAAATCCTGACATTGCCAGGGCTAGCTGGGGGAACAGTCCAAGTCGGGGTGGCGTGGGGGGGGGAATAAAAACCACCACAGCAGCCAGGTGGCTGAACACCTGCTTGGCATGCAGAAGGGCCCTGGGTTTGGTCCTCCCGCTTGGAAGGTGTCTGAGATCCTGGGGAGCTGCTGCCAGTCAGAGGAGGCCATGCTGAGCTCGGCAGACTAATGCAGCCTGGCATTTATGGCAGCTTCCAACATATGCCACATAATCCCCCCCTTCCGCATTTGGACAGACCTGACCGTTTAGTGCGGCAGAACCTCCCTGCCTACGGATATTAAGCAGCCGTACTGTTCAATGCCTGTTAAGGCATTTGTGGTAAGACAAGCCTGGTCAAACGCTGAGAAAAGTCAAGGTGAACTTTAACCTGTTTTAGGATTTTTTTAGTTTTGCTGATTTCCCCCAATAATGTTATTGTTTCATCTTTTCATAAACTGCTTTGAGGGTGGTAGTTGTTGTTTTTATATTCAAGCAGTGGGGAAAAGAAAAAAATAATTGCATACATTTTTTAAAGACTTCTGTCTTTACCCCGTCCTGCTTTTAAGAAAAAAATACATGAGTGTCCCTATCTCTGCCCCCAGAGGCAGAAGTGACGACTCTGTGGGCCTCTTCCATCCCCTTCAAGGCCCAATCCCAATCCCAGGGCAGCTGTTTATCAGCTCCATCTGGTACGCAGGCTGAGACCCTCCCTGCCCGCAGACTGTCTCGCCAGAGTGGTGCGTGCTCTGGTTATCTCTCGCTTGGACTACTGCAACACGCTCTACGTGGGGCTACCTTTGAAGGTGACCTGGAAACAGTAATTAATCCAGAATGTGGCAGCTAGACTGGTGACTGGGGGCAGCTGCCGAGACCACGTAACACCGGTCTTGAAAGACCTACACAGGCTCCCAGTACGTTTCCAAGCACAATTCAAAGTGTTGGTGTTGACCTTGAAAGCCCTAAACGGCCATCGGCCCAGTAGACCTGAAGGAGTGTCTTCACCTCCATCATTCTGCCCAGACACTGAGGTCCAGCTCCGAGGGCCTTCTGGTGGTTCCCTCGCTGCGAGAAGCCAAGTTACAGGGAACCAGGCAGAGGGCCTTTTCGGTAGTGGCACCCGCCCTGTGGAACGCCCTCCCACCAGATGTCAAAGAGAAAAATAACTACCAAACTTTTAGAAGACATCTGAAGGCAGCCCTGTTTAGGGAAGCTTTCAATGTTTAATAGGTTATTGTATTTTAGTGTTTTGTTGGAAGCTGCCTAGAGTGGCTGGGGAAACCCAGCCAGATGGGCTGGGTATAAATAATAAATTATTATTATTATTTTTTATTATTATTATTATTGCCAAGATTCTCTCTTTGCAAAGAGGAGGGGCTGAGGGGTCCCCTTCGTAGGTGATCTTTCTGCCCCCCCAAGCCAGACCTTCGAGACCTGGACGCAGCGGCTGGATGGAGCAGACAGACACCAACGGAGATTCTCAGTCCCCAGAGAAGACCTGGGTCTTAGGCGCTCTACTTACTGCCACAGCAGGGAGTCTGTTTCTGCTGTGCTGTCCTTGGTCAAAGTCCTCTCCTCCAGGGAGGTGTTGACACCCGTCTCCAAGAGGCTCAGAGGCGACATCCAGGTTGCCGCCGAAACCAGAGAAACAGCCGCCTTCCTCTGTTGCCACAGGACAGAAGCCGTATTCATGGGGGATGTGCTGAGTCCTGTCTCCAGGATGTTCAGAGGGAGGATCTGGGAAGCTGCAGGCGACACAAAGGCCGAAACCATGCCATTATCCTTCTCCTGTTCCTGGTCCTCCGAGGATACATTTGGTCCAGCCTCCAGGAGCCTCAAAGGAGAGACGGAAGTGAGGCTGTTGTCCTCCTCCTGTTCTTGGACAGAAGCCTTGTACTGCAAAGATGCATTTGGTCCAGCCTCTGGGAGACTCAGCTGGGGGACTGAAATAAGACCATTCTCCTTCTCAGGATGCAGGTCAGAACCCTCATCCTGTGAGCATGCATTTGGGTCGGCCTCCGGGAGCCTCAAGGGGGATGTCCAGGTTACTTCAGGAACCACAGAGACTGAAGTGAGGCTGTTGTCCTTCTCCTCTTGCTGGATGGAAGCCCTGTCCTGCAATGATGCGTTTAGTTCAGCCTCCGGGAGACTCAGCTGGGGGACTGAAATAAGACCATTCTCCTTCTCGGGATGCAGGATGGAAGCCTTGTCCTCTGAAGACGCATTTGAGTTGGCTTCTAGGAGCCTCGAGGGGGACGTCCAAGTCATTTCAGGAACCGCAAAAACTGGAGTGAGGCTGTTCTCCTTCTGTTCGTGGACAGAAGTCTTGTCCTCGGAGCATGCATTTGGTCTGACCTCCAGGAGACTCAAGGGAGAGACTGAGGCGAGGACATTGTACTTCTCCTCTCGCTGGATAGAAGCCTTGTCCTCCCAGGATGCGTTTGGTCCAGCCTCAGGGAGACTCAGCTGGGGGACTGAAATAAGACCATTCTCCTTCTCGGGATGCAGGATGGAAGCCTTGTCCTCTGAAGACGCAGTTGAGTTGGCTTCTAGGAGCCTCGAGGGGGACGTCCAAGTCATTTCAGGAACCACAGAGACTGGAGTGAGGCTGTTCTCCTTCTGTTCGTGGACAGAAGTCTTGTCCTCGGAGCATGCATTTGGTCTGACCTCCAGGAGTCTCAAGGGAGAGACTGAAATGAGGCCGTTGTCCTTTTCCTCCTGCTGGACAGAAGCCTTGTCCTCCCAGGATGCATTTGGTCCAGCCTCAGGGACACTCAATTGGGGGACTGAAATAAGACCATTCTCCTTCTCAGGATGCAGCTCAGAACCCTCATCCTGTGAGCATGCATTTGGGTCGGCCTCCGGGAGCCTTGAGGGGGACGTCCAGGTCGCTTCAGGAACCACAGAGACTGAAGCGAGGCTGTTGTCCTTCTCCTCTTGCTGGATGGAAGCCCTCTCCTGCAATGATGCGTTTAGTTCAGCCTCCGGGAGACTCAGCTGGGGGACTGAAATAAGACCATTGTCCTTCTCGGGATGCAGGATGGAAGCCTTGTCCTCTGAAGACGCAGTTGAGTCGGCCTCTAGGAGCCTCGAGGGGGACGTCCAAGTCATTTCAGGAACCACAGAAACTGGAGTGAGGCTGTTCTCCTTCTGTTCGTGGACAGAAGTCTTGTCCTCGGAGCATGCATTTGGTCTGACCTCCAGGAGTCTCAAGGGAGAGACTGAAATGAGGCCGTTGTCCTTTTCCTCCTGCTGGACAGAAGCCTTATCCTCCCAGGATGCATTTGGTCCAGCCTCAGGGAGACTCAGTTGGGGATGCAGGTCAGAACCCTTGTCCTGCAAAGATGCGTTTGGTCTGGCATCCAGGAGCCTTGAGGGGGACGCCCAAGTCATTTCAGGAACCACAGAGACTGAAACGATGCCATTATCCTTCTCCTGTTCGTGGACAGAAGTCTTGTCCTCTGAGCATACATTTGGTCTGACCTCCAGGACACTCAATGGGGAGACTGAAGTGAGGCCATTGACCTTCTCCTCTTCCTGGATGGAAGCCTTGTCCTCCGAGGCTGCATTTGGGCCGGCCTCTAGGAGGCTCTGAGGGGACCTCCCGGTTGCTGCAGAGCCTGGGGCGACGCTCCTCCCATCTTGCAAGGCAGGGAAGGGGAGACTTTCTCTTTTGGGGGTTTCCAAAGCCAGGTTTGGCTCGGCCATCTCCTGTGGGTGGCTGTCTCGGAGTGAGTCGCCAGGCAGCCGTTCCTGGATAGGCTGCAGAAGCAAAAACAACAACACAGGCTCATAGGATGTTGCAGAAAAGTGAGAGCTGGGTTCAAATCCTGACTCAGCCAGGATGTTCACAGCAGAGGGGAAACGGAGGCAACTGCTCTCTCTCAGCCTTGCCTACCACACAGGGTTGTGTGAAGCTGAAATAGTTTGGGGTGGGGGGGATCGAAATGCAATAAAAATAAATAAAACAGGTCCTTTTCGGTTGGGGCGGCACCACAATGCCATTCCAGAAGGAGGTGATAAAATGCTAAACTTCTTGGACTGATTTTTATGGTCCTGTGTTTCACTATTGAGAAAACAGTCCTCAGAGAGCAGCCTTGATTTCACTCGTTTTTTTAGTGACTTTTATTTCGTTAGGGCTGCCATTTTCCCGGACCCTACTGGGATTTCAAAGGTGGAATTGACGTCCAGGGGTCTTCCTTTAAAAAACCTCAATAATGTTGGGGTCTTCCTTAAAAAAGGAAGTGTCTTTTGCGGTGTCCTGGTTTTTACTTTTCGAAACATGGCAACCCTAATTCTGTTTATTCATTACATTTGCATTGCGCCTTTTCCTCCCAGGAGCTCAAGGTGGCGTCCCTGGTTCTCCCCCTCCTCATTTAATCCCCCCAACAACCCTGTGAGGCAGGTTAGGCTGAGAGGCAGCGACTGGCCCAAGGCCACACCCAGTGAACATCATTTGAACCCGGGTCTCCCTGACGCTCCAACCCCTGCCCCCCACTGGTCCTCTTGGCTAGCTGCCTTGGCCAGGAGGGCTTGAAAAAGACAGAAAGGCAGGACAGGCCATTTGTTACGACTTATTATTACAGTATGTCTGTGCTGTGGGGGAGCTTCTGGGAAGGCTGATTTAGAGGAAGCCAAGAGTAAGGCCTACCTGCCTATGAGGCATCCCTACACTTTCCTGCACTGCAGAGGGTTGGGCTGGATTACCTTTATGCCCCATGGAAAGCCTCAAGGTCCATAAATAGCAACACCCTAGAGGTCCCGGGCCCTAAGGAAGTCAGATTAGCTTCAACCAGAGCCAGGGCCTTTTCAACACTGGCTCCCGCCTGGTGGAACGCTCTGTCTCATGAGACCAGGGCCCTGCAGGATCGGATTTCTTTCCGCAGGGCCTGTAAGACAGAGTTGTTCTGCCTGACCTTGGGCTTGGAGCCAATTTGATTCCCTCCCTCCCTCTCTTTCTTTTTTCTTTTCCTTCTCCTCCTGCGATGAGGCTACATTTTAATATTTCAATATTTTAATGTTGTATTTTAATTTTGTTTTTAAGTTGTAATCATGCACCTTGTTTTTATTATTGCTTGTAAGCCGCTCTGAGCCCGGCCTTGGCTGGGGAGGGCGGGGTATAAATAAAAATTATTATTATTATTATTACTATTACTATTACTAGCCGCTTGGCTGCTCAATATTCTCTGGTTGGCCTCTGTTATTTTCTCCTACATAAGGACCCCATAGCGGCTCTTGGATGAGGATAAAGGAGCAGTTGTTTCTTATAACGCCAGGAAACCCAGGAACTTGTAACTATCCCTACTGTATCCCTCGATGGGTGTAGAGGGGTGGGAGAGGGAGGTTGGGGCAAACCTGGTTTCCGCCAGAAACCCCCTCCCTGTTTGTGACACATGTCTGATGATGGACGCATGATGCTTCACCAAAGGTGTTTATGGGGAAAAGGGGAAACTTATATAAAAGTGAGAGAATCCTTCTGTTCGGGGCTTCTTCCTGCTTCTTCTATGGGCTGGGTGGAAGTCCTGTAGCTGAAGTCTTGGAAGTGATTCTTTTAATAATAATAAATAATAATAAATGTTATTTATACCCCACCCTCCCCGGCCAGAGCCGGGCTCAGGGCAGCTAACACCCAAAAAATCACAGTAAAAGCATAATTGGGGGGTGGGGTGGGGAGAACCAATTTAAAATACAGGTTAAAATGCAATTTAAAATGCAGCTTCATTTTAAAAGTAGCCAATAGATCAAGCCCAGAAGGGTCAGCCTGAGTCCAAACCAAAGGCCAGGCGGAACAGCGGTCGAGTCCCGCGGGCGGGGGAGGGAGCAGGGGAGGAGAGTGCGGCGCAGTGGTTAGAGTCCTGGGCGGGACCTGGGTTCAAATCCCCACCCGGCCCCCACGAAGCTCCCTCGGAGCCGCCTCCTCTCAAGGAAGTTGGGGGTCTGGCCTCAAGCCCCCTTCCCAGGCGCTGGGAGGGGGGGGCGCAACCCCCCAATAGAGCCCGGGACTCACCGGCTCCACGGCGCCCCGAGGTCCGGCCAAGAGCGCAGCGCCCTCGCTTTTTTGAATGAAACCGCCGAGTGACGCCACCGGAGGAGGCGGGGCCAATGAGGGGAGGGCGAGTGGGAGGGGCCCGATCTGGCCCCGCCCCCCCGCGCAAGAGCTGCTGCAAAACGTTTCAAGCTCCGCTGCTGCTGGCGGAAGATGTTCTGCAGGGCGCAATTCCCAGCCAAGCCGATTCGGCTCTTGCACAAATGCAAAGCCATTTGCATGAAAGAATCATAGTACTTTCATTTTCGGAATGTATAGAAAACCGACAGAACAATTCCCGCCCTGGGGAACGCCCTCCCACCAGATGTCAAAGAGAAAAACAACTACCAAACATTCAGAAGACATCTGAAGGCAGCCCTGTTTAGGGAGGTTTTTGATGTTTGACCAGGGGTAGGCAAACTAAGGTCCGGGGCCGAATCCGGCCCAATCGCCTTCGAAAGCCGGCTCCTGGACGGTCCAGGAATCAGTGTGTTTTTACATGAGATAAATGTGTCCTTTTATTTAAAATGCATCTCTGGGTTATTTGTGGGGCATAGGAATTTGTTCTTTTTTTTTTCTTTTCCAAAATATATTCGTTCATTTTTTCCCTTCAAAATATAGTCCGGCCCCCCACAAGGTCTGAGGGACGGTGGACCGGCCCCCTGCTGAAAAAGTTTGCTGACCCCTTTGTTTGACTTTTATGTTTTTTCATGTGTTGGAAGCCACCCAGAGTGGCTGGGGAAACCCAGCCAAGAGGGGCGGGGTATAATCAAACAATTAATGGGCGGGGTATAAGCAATTAATCTAGGGCTGCCGTATTTTAGAAAGTGAAAATCCAGACAGAACAGGTGTTGAGCTTTTCTAGGCAAAGGTGTTTTTCTTTCTTTTTTGGGTGTGTGTGTGAAGAAAAGCTGTTGAGCTTTTCTACTGTTGCCGGAAAATCCGAGGGCTCTCTTGGACAAAAACAAAGACACCAACCAGGATAACTTGGAGCAAAACAGCAGCCTGTAGGCTTGGCCTTTATTGAACTGATGCATCAGGGTGTTCCCCTCACTTGCAGGAGAGAGGAAAGACCCAGAAAAATAGTGTGCAAGGTCTTATAAAAACTTTTCAAATTCCCCTCCTCTAGGTCAAGCCCACCCCCAGAAACATCATGCATACATTACAGAAAGGAGGGGTTGAGGGAGGAGTTGGTGGTAACCTGAGTGTCTTGTCACCTGGCTGGTTCCTCCTTTCCCCCCTCCCCATGAGTCACTTCCAGGAGACAAAGGGGAGTTTGCAGTTTCCTGCCCCCTGAGGGAAGATCTGATCATTGTCCTTTGTTTCAGTCCATGCTGAATCCACTCCCATATGCAAGTTCTTTGTGATCTTGATTGCCTTCTGTCTGGGATCATCTGGGCAGGGATCCTGCAGATGTGCTGAGATGGTGGAGGGATTATGGCTGACCAGGAATAAGTCACCCCCCCCTTTTGTTAGTTCTTGTCATATGGAGTAAAATAAAAATGGAACAGTGCAAATCCGATGTATGGTTGATTTTCTATGAATTTATAACAGAAATGTGGCGTATGTAGTGTGTGAGTGTGTGTGTGTGAAGTTTGTACAAGCAGAATGATTGGGGTGGGGGGGTTCCTGCTACACTGCAAAAAACTGTTTTTTTGGGTTTCCACACATCCAAACATTAATAGGATTCCAGCCCAGACAAAGTTCCTGGAAATTCCGGGCGTACGCCAACCCTAATTGTGCGTCAGCTGCTCTGGGTGCCTTTTTTTGGGCTTCAAACACTCCAAATACGTGAATGTGCTTTTTCTTGCTTGTGTTTTTCCCCTTTGGGCTCCTTTGGGAGGTGAGGGGCCGAGCAGCAACTCTGGAGAGATTGGTGGGGTGGAATAAAAAGGACACAGCCTTCCCGGAATTGAGATTTATTCCCCTCCGTTGCTGACCTTCCAGCCCCAGGTGTGCCGCAATGCGGCCTGCACAAAAGACGAGAACTCGCCATCCAACCGCAGAGACCAATAAAAGACAGATTTATTGCTTGTTTAAGAAAAAGCACAGAGACGGGGCGGAGGAGGCGAGGAGAGGAAGAAGGTTGGGAACCAGGGTGGAGGAGAAGGTTCCGGTTCTTCTTGAACAGAGGGGAACCAGGCCAGAATCCGTTCTCACAGGGGGAAAGGGGTTGGCACGTCTGAAGAGGAAGGGGCAGCAAGCCCATCACAGCCCGTCTGCCTCTTGCATAGCGAAGGAATATCTCTCTCTACGGTTATTAGTCTCTCCTGTTAGATTAGCTGAGCTCAGGGTCAGGGTTGGTGGGGAAAAGAGGCAAGCTTCCGGATTCCACAGGACTCTTGCACACACAGGAAGTTGCAGGCAGCCAGCTGACAAGCCATCTTTGCCATTCTGTGCAACGCTGGCCTTACATGGGAAGGAAAATTCGCTGCGCTCGTCATCCCCGATCTCTGGGTGGCAGTCTTGCATAGTGGGAGAACTCAGTAGCCAGGGGGGTGGCAGGTAAAGTAGGGGTCCAGCCTCCCTGCCGGAGAGGGGCCGGCGCTTTTTCGGCCGGGCTTCCTGAGATCCTTGGCGGCTTCGTTCGCCCAAAGAGCTGCCTGGAAGAAGCATTTCCTGAGAAGGTCTCACAGTGATTCCCGGGGGTCTCCCGAGGGCGGCTTTGGGCCTCCTGAGAAGAACTGCTGCCCCCCAGGAGGACGGGGGGCCACTCAGCCCGGCCACGGCTGGCTCGAGGGCACCACGAGGTCGCAGTCGAAATCCGAAAAGGCGGCCGAGTCCAGGGGGGTTTCCCGGGGGCTCCGCAGGCCCAGCACAACATCCACCGGCCGCTTCCGAAGCATCTCTGCGTCAAAGGTCATCCCGCGGAAAAAGAGGTGGCCGCGGAAGTGGTGGAGGTAGCGCAGGCGCCGCTGGGGGTCCTGGCACAGGAGCTGGACGGAGAGAGCGGGCAGCGGTCAGAGGAGACGGCAGAAGCTGCCTGGCACAAACTGTTTGCCCACCAAATGCAGAACCGCCCTGGATCCTGTGCCCCTTCTCTATGTGTCCCCTCCCCAAAAGGTTGGGAGAGTGGCAAGGGCCTTCTCGGTGGTGGCTCCCCGTCTGTGGGCTGCTCCCTCCCAAGAGAGGCCCACCTGGCACCATCATCATGGGCAAAAACATTCCTCTTTACCCAAGCCTTTGGCCGCTAGATAGTCTATGGCCTGTTAAAGGTGTGGGGGGGGGGGGACAGGTATTATGATTAATATACGGCCAGGACCCTCGTACCTACGGGACTGCCTCTCCTGGTATGTCCCATGGAGGACCTTACGGTCTTCAAATAAAAACATCTTGGAGGTCCCGGGCCACAGGGAGGTCAGGCTGGCCTCAACCAGAGCCAGGGCCTTTTCGGCTGTGGCCCCGATCTGGTGGAACGCTCTGTCACAAGGGACTAGGGCCCTGTGGGACTTGACATCTTTCTGCAGGGCCTGCAAGACAGAGCTGTTCCACCAGGCCTTTGGCAAGGGCACAGTCTCCTTTGGCGATCCTCAAAGAATTCTAGCCCAATGGTTGCCATTAATTTGATTTTGAATTGATTTTAGAATGAATTGATTTTAGAATGCTGTGTTACTTTTATTGTTGTTAGCCGCTCTGAGCCTGGCTTTGGCTGGGGAGGGCAGGATATAAATAAATTTTTAGTATTATTATTATTATTATTATTAATGATGATGTTTACACTGGCCAGCAGCAACTCTCTGGGACAGGGGACCAGCCCTTCCTGGGAAGAAGAGGACTGAGCCCCGAGGCCTTCTGCATCCAGAGCAGGGCTCTCCCACCGAGCAGAAGAGAAGGCTGTCGGTGGCTGCTAGCCCTGGTGGCACTCTTCTGCCCACTGCTGTCAGTCACTGGAAACCAGTCCCTGGGAATCTGGTGGGCTTCCCTTGCGGGGGGTCTGGCTGGCCACTGTGAGAGCAGGAGGCTGGACTAGGTGGGATGGGACCCACATTGCCCGATCTCCCAGCCAGGCTCTGCTTATGGAGCCTCCAGCTGCAGAGGCAGTCTATCTCACTCCCCATGTTCTTAGGGGCACATGGCCACTGGGAGAACAGGATGCTGGAACAGACACGGCCCCTTTTTTGTCTGATCCAGACGAAGGACTCTGTTTATATTCTTGTGCCCAGAGTGGCTGTGAATCTAAGTTTGCCTCATTTAGGGGAATACTTCAATATGAGTAGGAAAATGAGAGTACCCCCCAAACATTTTTTTAATAGAAAAAGCACTGCTTATGCCCATAAGATCCTAGTACTTATGATCTCAAATGAAGGGCTGGTTTTAAAAAGTGCCTTGCACCGATTTGGATCCACCCAGCTCAGTATCTTCTGCACCAATTGGCTATGGGCTGATGGGAATTGTGGCCCAAAACAACTGGGTTGGCGAAGGCCGGCTCAGATACACGTTAAAGGTTTCTGAAGTGGAATCCCAGAATCAGAAGGGTCCCCCAGCGGTCATCTAGCCCAACCCCCTGAAATGCAGGAATTAGACCGGAGTCAGTAAGTGACTGAACCCTTTGACCATGTGCAACGCTTGCACCGTCAAGTTTGTGGTCTGTGCAATATCACATTTTAGATTTGCCCAAAATTTTAAGTATTAAGAAAAAACCGCAGCTCACCTCGCTGAGGAGAAGGCGGAGGCCCAGGCTGAGGGTGCCTGGGATGGCGTAGCTGCAGCGTTTGACGCTCTCCAGCATGCTGATGTGGTCTTTCTCGGGGGCCACCGGGAACTGAAAAGAACGTGGGAGAGCTGGATTCCTCTCTGCCTCCTCGCACCTTCATGCAGGAATGCAGAGTTTTCCTAGGATCCCTGCCCAGCAATTACTCTCTCATGTGAGTCACCCTCCTTTGCTACCCACAAAGAGAATTTCACTGCTAGAACACAGCTGATCCATGGAACTCACTGCTGCAGGAGGCTGTGAGGGCCACAGACTTGACTGGCTTTAAAGGAGGACAGGAGGAATTCCTGGAGGAGATGGCTTCTAGCAAAACCGCTTCTCAATCCCAGTTGCCGGAAACCGCAGGCATGGAGAATGCTTTTCTGCTCGGATCCTGCTCGCGAGCTTCCCATTGGGGCATGTTTTGGCCCCTTTGAGAAGAGGGATGCTGGGCTAGGTAGGATCCAGCAACGGGCTGCTCCGATGGAACCTCCATGTCCAGAAGCAGTCTATCGAGATTCGATAGGGGCATTTGGGCCCTGTGAGAACAGGACGCTGGCCTGATTCCATCTCAGGCTCGCCTTATACGATAATCTTTATTGTCATTGTCCCATACAGAACAACAAAATTGAAAAATCTACATAAAACATTCAAAACCCAACAAGCCTGCTATCCCAACCTGGTTAGCCCCCTAAAAACTCTGATACCCCATAATTAAATACAATATACTCCCATCAAGACTGCTTACACTGTGTTTAAAACCAAAATTGCATTTGGGTGGAAACTGTTTCTCAGGCAGCTAGTCCTAGTCTTTATAACCCTGGACCTTCTTCCAGAAGGCAGAAGCTGAAAGAGATCATTTCCGGGGTGTGCACTATCCTGCACTATCTCTGCAGCTTTCTTGTGGCACCTGGAAGCGTAGATTTGATCCGAGGTGGGAAGAGCGCACCTGATTATTCTCTCCGCAGTCTTTACAACCCTGGACAGCATTGTTTTTCCCCTGACCGTGCAGCTCCCAAACGACACACACACAGACCATACGTTAATACACTCTCCACAGTACAATGGTAAAATGCCATCAACAGGTCCTTTGAGAGACTGTTTTTCCGGAGGATTCTCAGAAAATGTAACCTCTGCTGTGCTCTCTTCATCAAGTCTTTGCTTCTTAATGGACCCTCCATCTCCGGAGGTAGTCTACCTTCACAGGAGACAGAGAACTGGGGAACATGCAGTGGAGTCTCTCTCTCCAAGCTGCTTCACAGCCTTACCTTCCCAGTGGCTAAGCCATACAGCAGCACCCCCATGGACCACCAATCTGCCGCATGGGCGTACGGCCCGCCACTCAAGACCTCCGGGGCTGCAAAGAAAGAAGAGGCGAGGAGATATTGAGCCTTGCAAAGACGGCCCCCGTCCCACTTAGCCACTGTCTCCTTTGCCTCCTTAACCGCCCGTACCCATGTACTGGAGGGTCCCACAAATGGTGTAGGCCCTTTCGCCCCAGGGCAGGTGGCGGGAGAGGCCAAAGTCAGTCAGCTTCAGGTGACCTGCAGTGGGAGAGAAAAAAAATAAATAAATTAGGGCATTACAGAGCAGAGAGAGACCCACACAATTTGAAAATGATTTTTATTTGATTTTACAAGCATAGAGTTAAAACAATAAAAAGATAAAGGACGCCTGACAGTTAAGTCCAGTCGCGAACGGCTCTGGGGTTGCGTCGCTCATCTCGCTTTACTGGCCGAGGGAGCTGAAGTTTGTCCACAGTTTTTCCGGGTCATGTGGCCAGCATGACTAAGCTGCTTCTGGCAAAACCAGAGCAGCGCACAGAAATGCCGTTTACCTTCCCGCCGGAGTGGTACCTATTTATCTACTTGCACTGGTGTGCTTTCAAACTGCTAGGTTGGCAACCACCGACCTTCTGATCAGCAAGCCCAAGAGGCTCAGTGGTTTAGACCGCAGCGCCACCAAGTAAATATTTGGAGATTTCTCTCAATCTCCAGACTTCCCACCATCCCCATCCATGGGTCTTATTGTGAACCATTTCGACTGCATGTTGTTTCATAATCCATATTTTGCATCTGTCCATATTGTCCATAGTGATTGTTACATTCCAAGTATTATTAAAATCCTGCTAGTGCTTTCATCTGCTTACAGTGGTCTCCCAAATAAATTATCAGTTTTCTCCATTCTTTCTTAAAGTTTTTGTCTTCTTGGTTCCTGAGCTTTCGAGTCAGTTTTGCCATTTCGACGTAGTCCCATCAGCTTGGTTTGCCATTCCTCCCTGGTTGGGACGTATTTATTGATATTTTTTGCAATTACACCCCACCTTTTCTTCCACAGAGCTAACGGTGTCATGCACCAGGAGTTCCTGGGGGGGGGCAGAGATATCAAAAATAGGGGGTCCGTAGCTTGACTTTTGAAAAACAGGAGCTCTGCAGCACTCCACTAATTAGGAACCTCTGGCATACACGATTATTCGCCCACAGCAACCCTGTGAAGTAGGCCAGGCTAAGAGACACTCAGACATGGCTGAGTTGGGATTCGAACCCTGATCTCCCAAGTCTTAGTCCCACTCAAACCACTGAGCCACTCAGGAAGCTCATGGGAGGGTCTGCAGATTTTGGGGGGTTTGAAGACAGGATATTGAGCACCCATCACACTAGATCTGCATGTTGACTTTTAATTGCATTTTAACTACTTCTTTTATTTCTCACATTGTCCTTTACGGCGTTAACCGTTTTAAATTCTACAGGGTGCACTAAATTAGAACAACAAAAAAGAGAAGCAATTAAAATGAAATTTACAGACCAAACAACATCTAGTACCGCGCATTACAATGGTTGCAATAGGCAAAAGTCATTTGAGTGGTTACAGGATTTGGGGTGGCTATTGTTGTTGTTGTTGTTATCCGCCTTTCCTTCCTGCCCCTGCCCCCCCCCCACTAGAACTCAGGGCAGTTTCCAAAAATAAAAAACATGTGAAAGATAACCACTAAAAAGCATTTAAATTCTGGTAGAATTAAAGCAACATAAAAAGGCGAATTTATTAAGGTAAGAATAATATGTTGTTTCTCCGCAGGACATTCAGGAACTCCCTCCCCTGCCAGCCTGAGCGGGACGCACCTTGTTCATCCAGAAGGATATTTTCCATCTGTAAAGAGAAGAGAGCAGCCCAGTGAGGATGTGAAGGTGCCCTCCCCTCTGGCGGCACTCGAATTCGGACCAAGGATTTGCCAAGTGCAAGAGGCAGGGATCTCTGGGAAAGGGCCAGGCTGAAGTTACGCCAGAAGTTTGGGCTGGTGGGCCAAATCCCTTCCCCTGAGAAGGGCCAATCCCAGGGTTGGGGGTTGGAGTGGGGGTGGGAGGCCATTGCTCATAGCGAAAAGGCCCCCCGTAAAGGCATCTCTCAGCAGGGCTGGGAGAGAGACCCCTGGAGGACGACTGCTGCCAGTCAGTGGAGACAATACTGGGCTAGATCATGGACCCAGGATCTGACAGGGGATAAGGCAGCTTCCCATTTCCCTGCCCCACAATGAAAGGGGGGAGGAGGTGTCTCTTGTACCTTGACATCGCGGTGGACAATGCCCAGATTGTGGAGGTAGCCTGGGAGAAGGAAGAGAAGGAAGCGTCATCCCAATTTTATTTTCCATCCGTGGTAAAAATCATTATTATTATTAAGGGCTGTGATTGCTCCAAAGTATGTGAAGAACTCTCTAGGGCTTGCCCCATTGGCGTGGGGCAAAGAGGTCAGCGGTGGGCTGGGTGAAGTTTCTCCTGTTCCATGCCCCACCCCAATCTCCCAGAAGAGAAAGATTCCAGTAGGATTTCCTTGGAATAGGGGACAGTGGAGATAATGGGGCTTTGAGCGCCCATGGCCTTATTTGTGCGTACAGTGGTACCTTGGTTCTCAAACGCCTTGGTTCCCAAATGCCAAAAACCCAGAAGTAAGTGTTCCGGTTTTTGAACGTTTTTCGGAATTCGTCCGATGCAGCTGTTGGCTATATTTTCCAGGGCACCTGCACCAATCAGAAGCTGCACCTTGGTTTTTGAACATTTTGGAAGTCAAACGGTAAACGGCGTTTCCGTGCGCTGCTCTGGTTCGCCAGAAGCGGCTTAGTCCTGCTGGCCACATGACCCGGAAGCTGTACGCCGGCTCCCTCGGCCGATAAAGCGAGATGAGCGCAGCAACCCCAGAGTCGTCCGCGACTGGACCTAACAGTCAGGGGTCCCTTTACCTTTACCTTTTACATGGATTATTGCTTTCATTTTATGGATCAATGGTCTCGTTAGATAGTAAAATTCACGTTAACTTGCCGTTTTGGGGGTTGTTTTTAAAAGCCTGGAACGGATTAATCCATTTTGCATGGCTTTCGATGGGAAAGCGTGCCTTGGTTTTGGAATGCTTTGGTTTTCGAATGCACTTCCAGAATGGATAAAGTTTGAGAATCAAGGGACCACTGTATATGCAACCTGAGCCAGAGGCGGAGGGGCTCACAGCAGGAGCACCCCAGAAGATATTGCTTCTCCATCGGTCGCTGGTTTGGATCCAGCACAGAGCAAGCGGATCTCTTTGTCTCCTGCTCCCAACTGAGCTCACACACTCCAAAAAAACATAGGCTCGGAGGAAGGGCCCACCCATTAGCCCGGGGGAACCCCCTCACTTAGTGGGGGCTCTTGCAACCTGGATTGTCCTTTCGGGCGCTGATGAGGACACTCAAGAGGCCAGCTCCGGCCATTGTCTTACCAAGAGACTTGTCTGGCCAGCAATGGAGTCATCTGTTAAGAGTTCAACCCTCCCTTTGTACAGGACCCCCCAAATTAGAAGGGACTCAGGGCATCATCTAGACTAACCCCCGTCCCCGTCCCCAAACCCACAGCACTTCCTTACCAAGCACCAGGACCAACTCCGTAGCAAAGAGGCGGATTACGGCTTCGGCAAAACGCCCCACCGACTTCCAAAGGGTGTACAAATCCCCAGTACTGCAATATGTGCACACTGGTGGTCAGGGGGAGATAAGAGGGGGTGGGAAAAAGAGGGGGGTGTTACTTATAGAGTCTGAACAGAGCCTGCTGACCCCACTTTGCGCCTTTTGTACATGCAGTGCATGTCCTTTTCCTCCGACGCATATGCCCCGTATATCAAAAGCACATTTAAAGCACGCACCCCCTTCCAAAATATCCTGGGGACTGTCGTTTACCCACTTACTGCGCTACAGTTCCAGCCACCCTTAACCAACCACAGTTCCCAGGATGGTTTGGGGGAAGCCATGCGCTTTAAATGTATGGTGAAGCAGGTGGCTTCCTCCAAAAGCAGCCCAGGAACTATCGTTTGTTCAGGGTGCAGGGAAGCGTAGCACCGCGAGGGGTAAACTAAAGTTCCCAGGATACTTTGGAGCGAGGGAAGAGGTGCTGGATGCTGTGCACACAGCCTTGAAAGCAGCCACCTTCTGCCCAGGTGTGAAGGCAGAAGGAAATTCAGAGTCCAGGTGGGGTTCAAGGAGGGACAGAGGAGAGGGGGACCCGAGGCCAGCAAGAGAGACAGAGAGAGCCAATGGTGGTGCACCTCGCAGGGTTGTTGTGTATGGCATTATTTTACTGTATTTACTCAAATGTAATGTGCACTTTTTTGCCAAATTACGCCGTGAAAATTAGGGTGCACATTAACATTCCCCAGCAGATCGGGTTTTTTGCTTCGAGGTTTTGAAAACCAAGGTGCGCATTAATTTAATGGTGCATTAGATTCGCATAAATATAGTATTCCTACAAATATTGAGGCACGTGGTCATTCAGTGCCATCAGTATATGCAAATGTCTGGCTCATTTAAGGGTACCCAAAACCGTATTTTCGCAATAACAACGGAACTTACAGGTGGATAATACTTTTGTTTTTACAAAGATACCAGGTAGCTCAACTATTTTAGTAAAGTATTACTAAAATAGAAAGATCCCCTTTGCAAACAGCACCATGTAAAAGTATTAACTCGGGCAAACAGTCCCTTTGTAGATCATATTATTTGAAATAGCAATGCCTTTAACTGCAAATAATATTATTTGCTAAGGGAATCTTTGCACAAGTTAATACTTTATTATCCCTGTATCTTTGCACTTTTGCTCTCCCAGGCTGTGACGCTTAACGGTCTGGGTTTTTTAGACTTTCCCTTTTTTTATTTTTGCGCTCTCTTTTTTGTGTTAACAAATCAATTAATTTTTTTTTTTTTTAAGGGTGTGTTGGCAGGAAGCGGGGAAGGAGAGAGAGGAGACGCCGTTGATCCCTGCACAGGCGGGCGCCGTGAGAGCCAGCCGATTCCTATGGCAGGGGAGAAGCAGAATGAGCTGCGGGAAGAGTAAACAAGGAGTCACATGTGTGGGCAAAGGCTCAGCGGCACATGGCTGGACACGCACAAGGGTGGGGGGCACAGGGTGGGGAGAGAAGGATGGAGGGAGGGGGGCAGATCTCTACTCTAGCCGAGCCCCGCAGGGCAGATGGTCACTCACTAATAAAGAGATGGCGGCGGCCTTGCCAGCTGTCTCCCAGGCAATGCACAAAAGGGTGCCTGACCTGCTTCTGGAGAACAAGAGAAAAGGGGAGCGGTGAGTGAAGGAGGGAGCCCAGCAGGGGAGGGCTTTTTGGGGGGTGGGGTGGGAGAGGGGCTTCTTGGATTTGGAAGACATATCAACCTCTTTGCGGAGGAAAGGGGTCGATGGTGCAGCCGGAGATCGCAAACGACCGAAATCTATTCAGGACAAATAAACATCATTCCATCGTCACGACAATATACGCACACAAATTTGGTGGAAATAAGTGCCCTCTTGAAAGGTTCGGCCTTTCGTCTCGATTCAAAATGCCACCCAAAGGCCCATCTATCGTTCACTAAAAATGAAATACAGTGGTACCTCGGGTTACATACGCTTCAGGTTGCATACGCTTCAGGTTACAGACTCTGCTAAGCCAGAAATAGTACCTTGCTTCAGGATGAGAACAGAAATCGTGCGGCGGCAAGAGGCCCCATTAACTAAAGTGGTGCCTCAGGTTAAGAACAGTTTCGGGTTAAGAACGGACCTCCGGAAGGCATTAAGTACATAACCAGAGGTACCACTGTACACGCATATAGATAACGGACACACACAGAGAGATTTGGTCTTTGGAGTGTGGTCTTGGAATGTTCCCTCTGGATTTTGATTCAAAATGATGCTCAACGGTGCATCTCTCCACCATCAGAATATATATATTATAGTGTCCAACATTTCTCTGATGAAAACAGAGACGTCCTATTGCATAATAATTATAACGATATTATTTCTACCCCAGCCGCTCTGGGTGGCTTCCAACATATAGGAAACATAATAGAGCATTAAACATTAAAAAAAACTTCCTTATACAGGGCTGCCCTCAGATGTTTTCTAAAGGTTGGGAGTCACGTAACTCCCTATCCTCCAATATTTCTCTGATGAAAATAGGAAAAGTGGGACATTCCGGGATCAAATCAGAAACTGGGACATCTTCTGTAAATCCAGGGCTGTCCCTGGAAAATAGGGACACTTGGAAGGCCTGATATATATAGTCACACACACACAAATTTGGTGAAAATCAGAGCAGTCTGGAAAGGCTCAGTCTTCCAACTTGATTCAAAAGGGCGTCCAATGGTACCCAAACATTAAACACCCAACCCTTAACACAGCTAAATTCGCAGCAAAGGCTGCTCAACTTAGACAAGGTCACGTGGACTCCCTTACAATTTAAGATTCTGGGATTTTTAATGTATGTTTTATTTACTGTTTCATGTTTTTATTTATAATTCTTATGCATACACTGTGTTTGTATGTAACTGTTTAGTGACCACCTGTGTTTGGCTGTCTCGTTAATAACTTGGTGCTCATTTGTTCTCTTTTTCCATATCAGGAGAAATGAATGTTTGGTGTACAGTGTATTGGTTTGGGCTGAATATTGCTATATGCAGACTAATGGTTTTACTGGTGATTTGTTTATTGCATTGTTTGGTTTATGCTGCGTTTGTGATGTCCCGTTATGTTATTGTTTGCAAGCAGCATAGAAATACAATAAATTGAATAAATGAACAAAGGCCTTGAATCTCAAGTCCTGCAGGGCATCCCCAGGAGTTCAGGAAACACCCCCCCCCCCAAAAAAAAAACCTGTCCCCATGAGAATAGATATTGCACCCACAGAGCTCAGGACACACCTGAATGCTGACCTCCTCCTTGCACTGCTTGAGGGTGTCTCGGCGGAGAACTTCCACTTTGGGGAGCACCTGAAAGGAAACGAGACTTTGAGCAAGAAAGAGAGACAGAGGGCTGGGGGTCTTGGGGGTCAGGCAGGGCACTCACCTTGACCGCAAAGACCTTCTCTTGCCCGCAGTCTAAGACCTTCAAGACTGTCCCAAAGGACCCCTTGGCCACAAAGCCCAGGATCTGCAAGGATGAAGAGGGACAGGGGTTCAGTGGCAGAGCACCAACCGTGCATGCAGATCCCAGGTTCCAGCCCCAGTAGCTCCAGCTTCTCTGCCTGTAGCCCTGGAAGCTATTGCTGCCAGTCAGTGCAGACAATACTGATCTGACCTCGGAATAAGGCGCTTTCCTATGTTCCATAATAATAATAATAATAATAATAATAATAATAATAATAATAATAATAATGTTGTTAGCCGCTCTGAGCCTGGCTTCGGCTTCTTCTTCTTATTATTATTATTATCTATACCCCACCCATCTGGCTGCGTTTCCCCAGCCTCTCTGGGCGGCTTCCAACAGAATATTAAAAACACAATGAAACATCAAACATTAAGAACTTCCCTAAACAGGGCTGCCTTCATACGTCTTCTAAAAGTCAAATAGTTGTTTATTTCCTTGACATCTGATGGGTGTTCCACAGGGCAGATGCCACCACCGAGAAGGCCCTCTGTCTGGTTCCCTGTAACTTGGCTTCTCGCAAGGAGGGAACCGCCAGAAAGCCTTCGGAGCTGGACCTCAGTGTCTGGACAGAACGATGGGGTGGAGACGCTCCTCCAACTATAAATGGGTCTTGGGGGAGCTAGATGGGTCCATAGTCTGCCTAAAGCAGCTTCCACCATTCCTATTTAAACCAGACGTCCATTCAGAACCACGAGGACTAGAAATTTGCTGTGTTTTTAAGGGAAGGGCCACTGCTCAGTGGCAGAGCAAGTCCTTTTCAGGCAGAAGGACTCTGGCTCTTTCGACAACAGCGTCTCAGGGCGGTCTGGGACAAAGCCTCCGTCCATGAGACCCTGGAGAATGGCTGCCAGTCAGACTGACAGCGCTGGGCTGGGTGGGCCAATGGGTAGAGTCAGGCTATGGCAGCCTCCGATGCTCCAAGGGGGAACGCGCCACCTTTGCTGTCCCCGGTGTGGGTGCCAGTGAGAGGCAGGGTGGTGAAGTGGTTAGAATGCTGGACCAGGACCAGGGTTCGAATCCTCCCACTCGGCCATGAAGCTCACTGGTGTGAGCCAATTGCTGCCTCTCAGCCTCGCCTACCTCGCAGGGTTGTGGTGGGGATTAAATGAGGAGTAGGGAGGGGACCACATACAGCGCCGTGAGCATCTTCGAGGGGAAAAGGTGGGATAAAAATGCAAAATAATAATTTCCCCCAAATCTGCTTCCTGAGACTCGCTTTAGTTTCCCCCCCTTAGGAGGGCACTGACCTTCAGCTGGCGCTGCTCCATTGGAGGCTGGACTGGGAATTCGGGCAAGAAGAGGGAGATGCACTGGGGCAGGGTCCTCTCAGCCCCCTCCTTCGCCAGCTGGGGCAGCTTCTCCACCACAGACCCTGACTCTCGCTTCAGGGGGTTCCTGCCTGCAAAGGCTCTCTCCAGGCCCAGAAGTGTGCCGCCAAAGCTGGAGAGGAGGTTCTTCCAGCCTCGTGCCCAGGAGGCGTCGGACAGGAAACTGGCCCCACGACCCTGCAGAGGAGGACAGGCATGGGGTGAGGCCCCAAGGAAAGCAGGAGCAGACAAAAGGGACAGGCTTCAGTAACAGCAATAGCGGGGAACTTATTGGAGCAGAATGTCAGAAGATTCATGGCAAGTAGAAGGAAGCCCTTCTCCACACAGTGCCTAGTTTTTGTTTTGTTTTAAGATAGTAAAAAATGTATTTTGGCTATACACATTGTTTTATTTTGAAGTCATTATGATACTTAGTAATTTGGGAGAATTTGCATTTATTAGAAAATATTACATGAAATATTACAAGAAATTATTTACATGATTTGAGCACTTTTTGTGGAATGAAAACTTAATGATAACGCAGCAAGATGAACTGTTCAATCCACATATTTTCCAAGAATATCTCCATCTCTAAATATGAAATAGTCCTTGTTATCCAGCACAACTTTTGTTCCACCATACTCCGGGAGCAGAATCTTCTCACCAACTTGGACACTAACTGGAAGAGTGTCTCCCTCCTTGCTTTTAGAGCCTGTTCCAACTGCCACAACAGTGGCTTGTAACACTTCTCCTTGTGATTTTTCTGGAATCATAATGCCTCCTTTAGTTACTGCCGCAGCTGCACACCTTTCCACCAATACACAGTCGAAGAGGGGAAGAATTTTTTTTAAATGCCTGTCCTGCCATGGCGTGCTCTTTACAAGGGCTCCTGCTCCTCCTGCGAGGACTCCTTGCACCCCTGACCGACCCACAAAGCTAGCCCACGCCCACACAGTGCCTTGTTAAACTCTGGAACTCCCCGCTGCAGGAGGCAGTGATGGTCATCAGCTTGGACTGGACAAATTCATGGAGGAGACGGCTATCAGTGAGAACAGGATGCTGGATTAGATGGGCCCTTTTTGGCCTGATCCAGCAGTCCCTTCTTATATTAAAAGCCGGGAATCCTGCACAGCAGGGGGTTGGACTAGATGGCCCTTGGGGTCCCTTCCACCTCCAGAGTTCTAGGATTCTATGACAAAAACAATAACCCAAACAGCACAGATAATTCTGAGGGTTTCTTGGAGCCCCTTTGAGGTTTCTGTCTGCCTGTCTTTTGCTTTTTGATCAAGCAATATGTAAGAAATCAATATAAAAAAAGATCAGCATTAAAGTATGAGCTTTATAGAAGGAATGCTTTTAAGGTACACATAGGACAGGGGTAGGACACCTGCTATGTTTGCAGAAGGCCCCAGATTCAATCCTGGAAGGACGGGGAGAGATCCCCACCCCCTGGAACTGCAGAAGGTTGCTGCCAGTCCGTGTAGATAATAACGGGCAGGATGGAGCAAAGGTCCTTCTGTTCCCTCAGCAGGCGCCAAACAACTCTTCCGAAAAAACAGAAGTGGTCGGGTGCAAAGGCAATAACCACAATTTCTTTGAAGGGAAGGTGGGATATAAATGTACTGAACTGATTAATTAACAGCAAGTGGGGCAGAGGGGCCTCCCAGCAATGGGGGGAAGGGTGTCTGAGACTACCCTGCCCCATAATCCCCATTTGCTGCTTCTAAGACAAAGAAGATATTCACAGGCAGGGAGGACTCCACGGGAGAAGGCAGCTCATAAAATACCTTGGGTTCCATTTCCCTTGAATGTGTTAACCAGTTTAAAAAACAAATCAAAACCTCTGAAGCAAACTGGAGTCCATTGCAGTTTGACTACGAATGGAGTCTCAAGGTCCCATTTTCGCGAGGGGGCTGCAGCTGTTTCCAAAACAGTCTCCCAAGGCAGCCCCACAGAGAATGAACTGCAGCAGTCCAGCCTGGGCAAACTGTGGCCAAGCCTGCCTTCTTCCAGAAGTGTTGCAGCTGGAGCAAAAGCTGAAACTACACACAAAATCCCTCTAAAAGGAGATAGATCCAATTTAGGTCCCAAACTGGTAGAATTTAATTTAGATTTGGGGAGGGGAAGAACTGCAACCCCACCCTTAGAGCAGCAGCTCCCCAATTGAGTGGTAGCAAACACCTGGGGGGGGGGCGGTGAGTTTATCTAGGGGCCGCTAAGAGGCAAGGGGGTGGCAGGCGGGCACTGGAGGTGCAAATAACTCTCAGACTTTCAAAAGCTGGTCTCACTGGATCAAGTCCATCCATCTAATACATTTGGATTTTGAATAAATCTGCAGGAGGAGCAGACTGTTGCTGTTTGGCTGAACAAAAGCATTGTTCAGAATAGTGGCTTGCACGATGCTTTTTATAGGGTAGGGGACACCGGGGTGATTTTATTGTGTGTCTCCCCCCACCCCATTTGGGGACCACTGCAGTAGTGCTACAGAGCCAGAGGCGGGTGGGTTCCAAATATTTCTTTTGGGCGGGGGGATCCCTGTCTTGAGGAGGATGAAGGAATACAGAGCATCCTCTGGTTGCGCCCACGGCAGAATGAGGCGGTATAGTCCTGAGATAGCGGAGGGGCCCAGATCACATTTCAGGCAGCAAATAATAGGTGGGAGGGAAGGAGATATGGGGGGGGGGGCTACAAGGGGTTGCCTCCCCCCGTCCCGAGCCCTCTGCGCCCCACGAGGCGCCGATCCCCCACCGGCAGGCTCCTTTATTACTGGGCAAGTTTCCTTTTCCCGAAGCTCCTGTCGCTGCCTCTCTCTGCCTGGCCTACCTTGCAGGGCTGTCGTGGGGATGGGGCGAGGAGGGGGAGCCGCGTCTTTGGAGAAAGAGGGCAGATCCGGACGCCAGCGAGGCATCAGGGCGCTCTGTCCACGCAGCTCCCCTCGCAGGGCTGTCGGGAGGACGAAACTCAGGGGCATAGCTGTCAACCTTCCCTTTTTTTGCCGGAAATCCCCTTATTCCAGCGCCGTTTCCCGCTGCTATCCCGGATTGTTAGATATCCCGTAGACTGTCCCCGGGACAGGTGAGGCTGCCGATCCCTTGTTTTCGGGGCTCCCCGGGACAGGTGAGGCTGCCGGTCCCTTATTTTCGGGCTCCCCGGGACAGGTGAGGCTGCCGGTCCCTTGTTTTCGGGGCTCCCCGGGACAGGTGAGGCTGCCGATCCCTTATTTTCGGGGCTCCCCGGGACAGGTGAGGCTGCCGATCCCTTGTTTTCGGGGCTCCCCGGGACAGGTGAGGCTGCCGATCCCTTGTTTTCGGGGCTCCCCGGGACAGGTGAGGCTGCCGGTCCCTTGTTTTCGGGGCTCCCCGGGACAGGTGAGGCTGTCGATCCCTTATTTTCGGGCTCCCCGGGACAGGTGAGGCTGCCGGTCCCTTGTTTTCGGGGCTCCCCGGGACAGGTGAGGCTGCCGATCCCTTATTTTCGGGCTCCCCGGGACAGGTGAGGCTGCCGGTCCCTTGTTTTCGGGGCTCCCCGGGACAGGTGAGGCTGCCGGTCCCTTATTTTCGGGCTCCCCGGGACAGGTGAGGCTGCCGGTCCCTTGTTTTCGGGGCTCCCCGGGACAGGTGAGGCTGCCGATCCCTTATTTTCCGGCTCCCCGGGACAGGTGAGGCTGCCGATCCCTTGTTTTCGGGGCTCCCCGGGACAGGTGAGGCTGCCGATCCCTTATTTTCGGGCTCCCCGGGACAGGTGAGGCTGTCGATCCCTTGTTTTCGGGGCTCCCCGGGACAGGTGAGGCTGCCGATCCCTTGTTTTCGGGGCTCCCCGGGACAGGTGAGGCTGCCGATCCCTTATTTTCCGGCTCCCCGGGACAGGTGAGGCTGCCGATCCCTTGTTTTCGGGGCTCCCCGGGACAGGTGAGGCTGCCGATCCCTTGTTTTCGGGGCTCCCCGGGACAGGTGAGGCTGCCGGTCCCTTATTTTCGGGCTCCCCGGGACAGGTGAGGCTGTCGATCCCTTGTTTTCGGGGCTCCCCGGGACAGGTGAGGCTGCCGATCCCTTGTTTTCGGGGCTCCCCGGGACAGGTGAGGCTGCCGATCCCTTATTTTCCGGCTCCCCGGGACAGGTGAGGCTGCCGATCCCTTGTTTTCGGGGCTCCCCGGGACAGGTGAGGCTGCCGATCCCTTGTTTTCGGGGCTCCCCGGGACAGGTGAGGCTGCCGGTCCCTTATTTTCGGGCTCCCCGGGACAGGTGAGGCTGCCGGTCCCTTGTTTTCGGGGCTCCCCGGGACAGGTGAGGCTGCCGGTCCCTTGTTTTCAAATCTGAAAGTTGACAGCTATGCTCCGGGGAGAGGCCCAGGACAATGGAAGGAGGGGCGAGGCGAGGCGCTCTGCACATGCCCAGAGGCAGGAGCCTTACCTTGAGCATCCCGGCGGGCGGCGCCTCCTCCTGCGCCCGGTCCTCCTCGGGGCTGGAGCTGCTGCTCCCCGCGCCTCCCATGGCCCCGCTGGCGCCTTCGGCCCCTCAGCCCGCCCGCCCCATGGCCAGCCCCATCGCCCGCGCCGCGCTAAGCCGCCTTACGTAAGCAGCGCCGCTAAGCCGGATCGCGCAGAGAGACTCTCTGGCCCCGCCCCCTCGCGCAAAGCCACGCCCCGCCCTCCTTAGGATGAAAAACGCAGCCCCGCCCCTCATGCAAAACAGGTCCGCCCCAACCGTCCTATCATTATTCAAGCCACGCCCCTCATGCAAAACAAAGCCGCTCCAGCTGCCTCATTATTATCAAAGCCACGCCCCTTATGCAAAACGCAAGACCTGCGCTTCTCTGGATGCAAATTGCAGTCACGCCCCCGCCCTCCAAGCCCCGCCCCTCGAGCAGAACAGATTCCCCTCCCCACTTTATTATTATGCAAGCCACGTATGATAACATTCTCCCCTATGTGTCTTTCGAGTTGCCCGCCCTCAATCCTTATTCCCCGCCCCGTATATATTTTATTCCGCCCCCCCTCCCAGTACTATCTTTCTTATGCAGGCCACGCCCTTTATGCAAAATAGAGCCCCGCCTGAGATTCTTATTATGCACGTCGATGGGGCGGGCCCTTGACACGCTTTATGCTCCACCCAAACTGCCCCAGGGAAGGGATCTGATTGGTCCCAGTACGCCGAGCCCCACCCCCTCCTGCTTAATGCATCAAGCACACCTGGGACTTCTCCCTCCCAGAAACTGGTACCCAGAGCATCTTTCTTCGATAGCAACTTGCCGTGGCATCTGTGTGGCAGGAGGGGGCAGTGTGCCCACTGGCAGATGAGACCCTGTACTGTATTAGCATGCATTTTTTGAGTCTTCCACCAGACACAGAGCTCTCCTTAATTTGTTTTTCCAGTGCCGCAAAAGAGGCCCTGGTATGAGCCTCTTCAACTTTCTTAAGAGGGTCCCAGGTGGGAAGAGATCTAGGTGGGGTGCAAGCCCAGAGTGGGCTGGAGTGGCTTCGGGTGCCCCTTTTCTGCAGACCACATACTCATAGGCGCCGACTCCATGGGGCTTGAGGGGGCCCGAGCCCCCTCAAAAATTCGTTTGGGGGGGCTCCACCCCCCCAATAATCTCCGGCGCCCCTCCAGCAGAGCGCCATCGCCGCCCCTCCCCCAGCCCAAAATGCACAGGGAGGGGCGGGCTGCATGCCTCCTGCCCTCCCTCCCGAGCAAAAGCTCCACCCAATTTCCTTTGGAGCTGATTAATAGGCGCAGCACGCTCTCCCCTATTCGCTCACGAGGAGGCGGCGCCACTTTATTTGCATATTCATGAGCTTATTTATTATTCATGAGCTTTCCCGGGGCCCCCCAATATTTTTTATAAGTCCGCGTCCCTGCACATACTCCTTGTGTCTGAAGAGGGGGGCTGATTGGCCATGGGGGACTGGTCAGTTTTGCTCCTGGGTTCAGTCCCCAGAAAGGGCTGGGCTTGTCCAGACAATACTGAGCTGGATGAATCAGCACTCAAACTTGGCCTTCAGCAACCTCTTCACTGCTGGTTTGATGGCACCAGGTGATAGTTTTCTGGGGTGGGTGACAGCCTGACACTCACCCACACCTTCCTGCAAGGAAACCACAGACGAGACACAGGTGTCTATTTGGACTCTTGTGGGTGCAAATCGTATCAGGGTGCTCAGCTTCCCCAAAGCAAAAAAAGCACTCCAGAAATTTACCTACTATGTGCCCACTCGACTCTTTTCATTGGCAAAACTGGCTACAGGGGTCACATAAGAACCTGGTCTTCTGGCATGGCAGCACCTTGACTTTGGAACTCCCTGCCTCTTGACATGAGGCAGGCACCTTCACTGTACTTTTTTTTTGGCACATGCTAAAAACACTTTTATTTTCTTTTGTGCACCACTTTGAGGTTGTGTGTGTGTGTTTTTAACATTCCAGTGGTGTATAATCTTAATGAAATAATGTACCAGAGCAAGTCAGAATCGTAGAGTTGGAGGGAACCCACAGGGCCATCTAGTCCAACCCCCCGCAATGCAAAGGGTGCTTCCATGGCTGTGGGTGGGTGATTCTTAAAATCAATCTTTGCTCAGCAGAGAGGAACTTGCACGCATTTGGCTCTGGCGGCAGCCTGCCTGTCCACCTCTGCTTTTAACATTCTGTGTTCCGATGATCCTTCGATGGATGCTTGTCTTCCCAAAAATGCTGCTGTGAGCAGGAGTGAAAGATTTTAAGAGGATCTTTCCATATGAGTGCAACCCACTGGGCCTGAACCCAAAATAATTCCTCATCTTAGTTTCTGCCAGGCCTTTCTACTGAGTCCCCTGGAAGTCGCCCAAGGTCACCTGCTTTGTTGGCCTCATTCCGCACCCTCCTCAAGTGTTTCCGCCTGCCTGGAATTTGTCCTTAAACTCCGGTAATGACTCCTGCCTGCCTGGGATGGAGGACAGATACTGTGTTTGTTTGTGTGCAAAGACTAGCCTGCTGTCTAAAGGTAAAACTTGCATTTGTTGCCTGTCTCTGGCCTGTGACCCCGCCTACCACTAGGTTGCTGCCAGTCTGGCCCCTGACACATTGCCCAGAAAAGATTATGGCCCTTAGGTTTGATAATAGGTTCCCCAGGACTAAGTTCAACTCCGATTAAGTTCAGCTCAGGTCCGCTGGATTTAACAGGCCAAAGTGAGCCATTGCTGTGAATTTCAATAGGTCTCCTCTCTGTAAGAGTTAAAACTGCATCCCATTCAAGCTGTGAGGGGGGCAGTTTTGAAAAGAGTCCCTGTGGCAAATGCCAGTGATATTTTAAGGGCCCCAGAGAGTAGCAGTGTAGAGCCCGCCTGGTCTGGGATAAATGGTTTTGGTGAAAGCCCAAATTCGAGCCCTGCCAGCCGGAACAATTTGAGAGTAGAGTTGGAAGGGACCCTAAGGGTCATCTAGTCCAACCCCCTGCAATGCTCAGACGCAGCAGGGCTCTGCAAGAGGAAGGTGGCGCAGTGCAGCTGAGGAAGGGCCCCGATTCCCCTGCTGGCTGCCCAGAGAGAGTAAAGACAGACACACACCCAGCTCCAAATGATAAACTCTCTTATTTAAACTCTGTTCCCCTCCCGTTTCCCAACAAACAATGCATAGAGCAGCAGGCGGAAGCAGGGCGCCCCCCCCCCCAGCAACCACGCCAAGGCCAGCGCAGACAGCCCTGGTCATCGTCCCGTGGCGCCAGGCCTCCAGCTCCCGCGGGGTGACACTCCGGCCACAAGGCATCCGGCGGGGCTGGGTCCCTGGCTGTGGCCGGACTCTCTGGGCGCCTGCACATCCCATGTGCCGCAGGAAATTTGGTCCCTGGTGGCGGAGACGTCCTCCCTGCCACCTCCTCTCTTCTCCCCGGCCAGCGGGGCAGCGGAGCAGAGGCCTCACTTGCGCCTGCTGAAAATGGACTTCTTCCCGGGGACCTTTTCTCCAACGCTCAGGCCAATGAGGAGCCGGGCCTTCTCGTCCTCCTCCTGCTGCTGAACGTGGCCCTCCAGCTTGCCCTCCTGCTTGCCCCGGGAATCGTTGCCGCCCGTGGCCGGCTTGAGCCGGAGCTTCTCCTTGATGACCTGCAAAAAAAGGGCACGAGAGGGAAAGGGGGCGCTTGTCTGCTCTGCTCCTTAAAAGAGGGTGTGGGGTGAACTTTCGGGTCTGTCCCCCATGCTGCTGCCAGCTGGCGAAGTTTGATTCCCGATTATTGCACTGGGTTGGACTAAATGAGCCTTGGGGTCCCTCCCCGCCCTACAATCCCGGGATCCTTTAGCTGCGCTTCCTGCATTGCAGGAGGTCAGGCTACGTGACCCTTGGGGTTCCTTCCAACTCTGCAATCCGACGATTCTAGGCGGGTGGGACGGTGCGCCTGCCAATCGCCTGGCATAATGGTGTTAGGGGCTGTGGCAGGTGGGTTGTCCAGCCCACCTGCTGACGCTTTGAGACTGCTGATAAAATATAGCTGAAGGGCTCTTCGGATGCTTTCATGGAGCCTCCACCTCCAGAGACAGTCTATCGGGATTCTAGGTTCTATGGGGTGTTTGGCCACTGTGAGGACATGATGCTGGACTAGATCAGCCTGATCCAGCAACCAGGCTGTTCTTATGCTCTTATAAACCCTAAGAGAGCTACTGCCGGACAGTGCAGGCAATACGGGGGCTAGAGGGACTCAGCAGACGGCTGGGTCCTCCGTTCCTAGAAGGCCACCGAAGGCTACTAGCTGCGACGGCTGTATGCCACCCTCTTTGTAAGGCTCCTTCCTAAGCCCTGGCAGTCTTTTGAGCAGAGGCCTGGCAGGCAGAGGGTGAACCAGAAACTACCCCCCTTGCAGTCTTTGGCCCATCCCGTGCCCCTTCCCCACACCCCCGCCAGCACCCACTCTTACCTGCGCCACCAAGGCCTTGCGGCTGTCCCGCTTCACCGCCATGGCAAAGTCCAGCCACGTCCAGGTGTTGTTGTGGTATTCCAGGCAGGGCAGCACCAGGTTGAGTTCGCCCCAGTCCACACTGTTCTTCTCCCCCTGGGGAAGAGGGTGGAGAAGCAGCAGGTCAGGCCATGTCCCGGGGGGCAGGGGGATAGGGACGTCCTTCTCCTCCTCCCCGCCATGCTCCCCGCACCCTAGCCCCAGGAAATGGGAGCGCCCACATATCTCAAGGTGCTGGATGGGGTTAAGGCGGCAGCAGACGCAAGCCGGATCCAAGAGGTTGTGTGGGCAGAGAGAAGGGAGCTCTTCACACAGCTCATGGCTAACTTATGGAACTCTCTGCCACATGATGTGATAGTGACCACGACGGTAAGGAAAAGCCATGCTGCATTCATGGTCCGTGCCCAAACCCCAAACCCAGGACGACTGGCTGACCTTGTAGCTCACGCAGAGCGGCACTTGTGGGATCTTGATGTAGATGAACGAGTTATTCATCGCTGCCCTTTCCTTCATCTTGTCAATGTCGTCTACTGGGTACTAGAACCACAGAATCATGGAACTGAAGGGTTGGAATCACAGATAAAGACTCCCCGGCAGGCGGCCACCCAACCTCTGCTTAAAAACCGCCAAGGAAAGAGAGTCCACCACCTTTATTTTTTAATTTATTAAACTTGTATACTGCCCTTCATCCGTAGATCTCATAAAAATAAGAGAATAAAGCACAGAATACATAATAAAACCAAGCAAAAACCACACAAAACAATACCTTCCCCACAACACGTTTAAAAGGGTATTGGATGTAATCAGCCAAATTGGCCTGGCTGAAGAGGAACATTTTCGCCTGATGCCTAAAGGTGTGCAATGAAGGTGCAAAGTGAGCCTCCCTGGGGAGAGCAGTCTACCTTCCAAAGGAGTCCATTCCGCTATAGGGAGGGAGGAAGGAGCCCGTGTTGGGAGAAAGCACCAAGGGGCCCCATCCTGCCTGCCAGGTGGGCGGCATATGCATATACCTAACATAACATAATGACCCTCCTCCACACCCAGCTCAACGATTATTATTCTTTATAATAATAAAATTCACTGTGCATGGCTGTCAGGTTGCAACCAGCACATTGGGGCAAGACCAACGCCCCCTGCCCCCACGTGCTCTCACACCCCACAAGAGGGGCAAGTTACCTCTGGCGTTTTGCGGAAGGAGCGCCTGACCCCTGACGTCCGGTTGAGGCCCTGAGCCATGCCCTTCCCCGTCCCCAGGGAATCTTCGGAGACCATGAGCTGTCGGGGCTTCACCACTGGCATGCCTGCACAGGGCAGAAAGAGGTGCAGGGGTGGGGTTCTGCTCCCAGCAGCTCCCTGCTCCCCACAGCACACTCACACATAAAGCCCCTCCCTCCCCAGTGAAGGCGGAGTAGAGGGAGAACAGGGAATCGCTCAGGGGTGCGGCAGGCAACCTTCTCTGTGGGGACAGGAGCTGGTCACAAATTTATCTCTGCCCAGCGCAGTGTTTGGGCAAGTGCCAGGTCATGGCAAAAGCGCACTGATGGGGTGAAACCAGATGGGTAACAGCAGCAAGAATATTATTGGCCCAAAAATGGAAGCAAGAAGAGTTACCGACGATTGAAGAATGGAGGATGAAGTTAATGGACTATGCAGAATTAGATAAACTAACAGGAAGGATTCGAAACTGGCGAGACCAGAAATTCACGGAAGACTGAAGTAAAATTACGGACTATTTGCAAAGTATTGTGAAGAACAGACAATGTTTGTAGGGTTACAATAAGTTTTGTGAAGAGTATTATTAGTAGTATTGTAAAAATGGACAAGGGGGAGGATGATTTTTTAAGAGATGTAAAGGCAATATAAAGTTAAGAAATGCATAAGAAGTGGTTAAAACGGTGGATCATCAGAAGGGCTGATGGAAGTCTAAAAAGATTGTATAAGTGATAAGTTTTGTGGTACATTTTATAATTTATATGTTAAAATTAATAAAAAATATTATTTTAAAAAAAGTGCACTGATGGGAGGCCAGCGGAGGCCAGGAGGAGCTCACCTGTCGTCACCAGCTTGGACTTGTCCTCTTCGTCGCCCACCTCCTCCTCCTCCACGTTGCGTCCCGGGAAGAAGAAGCCCATCATGCGGTGGAAAAACTGGTGCGTCAGCTGGATGGTGAGGGGCACCACGTTCACCTGGCCGGGGCGGAAGGGGTGGTCAAGATCCTCGACATGTGGAGCCTTGCCACCCTCTCCCTACCACCCCATTCTCCCTCACATGATTCCATAGACTGCCTGGTGGGGGGAGCCAGCAGGGGAAGAAGGCCAGGAGATCTGGGGTGGGACAACGATGAGTGGTCAGAGGGAGAAGAGGGGGCAGACTGGGAAGCTGAAGAGGCGACAGGGTTTGGTGAGCAGGAAGAGGCTGGAGCAGAGAGCAGTGCAGAATCAGAGGCTGGAGAGGAAGGGGGCCAGGAGACAGGAGGCAGGCAGGGGAGGAAGCCCTCTTGCTGCAACCAGCTCCCTTCCCCTCTGGTCTCCCAGAACCAGAAGAGGGATGAAAAGGGAGGAGCAAAGAGAGACAAGACAGCAGAGCCTTAGGCTGCTGGGGAAGGAACTGGGAAAGGGAACGTAAAGATCGGTGGAAGACGGGAACCTTAAGTCCTTGGGGAAAGACCTACAGGGAAGTGATCCTTGGAGATTTTTAAGCAGAGGCTGAATGACCATCTGCCCTGGATACGTTAGCTGAAATTCCTGCATGGCAGGGGGTTGGACTGGATGACCCTCAGGGTCCCTTCCAACTCTGCAATTCTATGATCGCTAGACCTGCACTGGTTTCTTTGACTGAAGAGTTAACTTCAATGACACCAGTGAAGTTAACCGACTCCAGCTCCTGCCACATGCATCCCATCACCTCTCTCTCTCCCATGTGCGCGCACTGCCGTCTCACCTCGAAATGCTCTTTGATAGAGATGCCACCCACTGGCGGCCGGACTTTGCTGAAAATCCGCAGGGCCAGCTGGCGGCCGGACTGGCAGGTGCTCTGAGGGCGGAGGACCACCTGCAGGCAGGAGCAGACAGGGCAAGGTGGCCGTGGTCACAAATGTTACACCCCACCCACTCAAAAGAAGAGGCTTCGTCATAGGGCTTGGCAGGCTCAGGAGCAGTGGGGAAAACACTCTGCGCATGCCCAGAGCATTCATTGGCACGCAATGGCCCCAAGCCTCTCCACCTTCCAGGTTGGGCAGTGGGGAGTCCAAGGGGCAGGGAGGGGAGTGCTGGCTCTGCCACTGACCTTGTAGACGGCGTTGGGGAGGAGGTTGTTCATGGTGACCCATCCCAGCTCCAGGAGGTGTTCGGCCGTGTCGTCCGACTTATTCACCTGAGAGAGGGAGAGAGAGAGAGGAGGCAGCACGGTGAACCCTGACCATGGCAGCATCTGCTGTGACCCCCACTCTCCTCCTTGGATTCTTACATTGCAGAGCGTTGGATAGATAATAATAATAACAATAATTTATTATTTATACCCCACCCATCTGGCTGGGTTTTCCCAGCCACTCTGGGCGGCTTCCAACAGAATATTAAAATGCAATAGTCTATTAAACATTAAAAGCGTCCCTAAACAGGGCTGCCTTCCGACGAAGCAGTGTGGCTTTCAGGGCAGAAGTTAAACAGAAACTACAAGCTCAGTTTAATTCATTAATAAAATATTTCTCATTCTCCTGGTCTCAGAGCTGCAAAGATGACCCCTGGGGGTCCCCTCCCCACTCTTCCACCCCACCTTGCTGTACAGGAAGCGCTGCAGCTCCAGCTCAGCAATGCCCAGCTGCCCGTCCTCCTCAGTCAGGCGCCACCGGGCCTGGGCGAAGTAGAACTCTGTCCGGCGGGCCACCCCCACGTCCTCCAGCTGCTTCCGCAGCTCCATCTTGTTGGCCCGCTGCAGCTGGAAGTCCTTGAAGCACCTGGAGGGAGGGGGGCAAGGTGAGGAGATGGGGGAGGAATAGGGGCACAGGGAGAGACTTGGGGGCAAGGAGGGCCCACAGCCTGCTGCCAGGGACATTGGGAGAGGTGGAACCGCAGCTGTGCAAGTAGCGCCTCCATTTTCCCTTTCTTTAACTATGTTAATGACCAAAATCAAGACCTCCTTATGCCAAGCGCTCAGTCTTCTCAGTGGAGAGGTTGCGTTAAGTTATGTTTGAACGTTGAATGTGCAGGATTATGTCTGAAGTTCATGGAAAGAACAGACACCATGTACTGCTAGGTAAGTGTTTAATGGTTGGTATTTGTTTTAAAAAATTATGTTCTGTATTGCCCTGAGATCCAGGGGTATAGGGCGATATACAAATTTAATAAATGAATAAATAAATAAATAAAATAAAAGCCAATAAGTATTTGTTTTTTCCTAAAAACAACAACAACATGGGGCTCCCAGGTTTAGAGGCAGTCTACCTGCTCAGGATAACCGCTGCGACTGGGTGCCTCCAGAGGGAGCTCGCCCCTCCTACCTGATGAGGATATTTAGCTCTTCGCTTTCCTGCTGCAGTTCAGCTTTCTCCCGGCTCAGCTGCTCCTGCAGCTTCTGGTTGTGGTCCAGGAGAGACTCGTTCCGGCCGTCGTCCTGCAGCGACTGGAGGAGGGAAGGAAGGAAGGAAGGAAGCAAGCCGTCACAGTGCGCATGGGGACGTGGGATCTTGGGGCTCCCGCCGACCTGCTGCCCCCACTGCCTGCCTGCCTTGGAGAGGCACGCACGGCAGGTCGGCCTGGAGGGTCAAGGGGAGCGAGAGTCACCTTCATGACCGAGTACATCTGCTTCTCCAGGTGGCGGATCTGGGCCACGTGCTGGCGGACGGCCTCCTGCAAATGCAGGATGCTGCTGCGCTGCTCCTCGGGGTTGCTGGAGATCTCCAGCTGGAAGCGGACGCGCTGCTTTTTCTCGCTGTGCTCCTGCGAAAATTGAAACGTGGAGGGGGAGTCATAACCTCATAACCTCAAGACCTGGGCAGGGACAACATGGAAAGTACAGGGGTCTCAATCCAACAGGGTGGATGGATGATGAGAAGCACCCTGCTTTGCCTGAGACCCTGGAAAACTATGGTTTCTTGTCCTTGGCTTACAAAACTACAGCTTGCTGAACCCAAAAGCTTAGCTTAGGTTAGCTGTGGCTTGCTCAGCTATCCCGCCTGAGATGCAAAACAAGTCAGGGTTTTATTGGGGGGGGGGGGGAATAACAAACCATGGTTTGCTTGTTTGCTTGGCTGTGGGGTGGCATGGTTAGAACAAACTGTGGTTCAGTGGTAAGTGCAAACTATGGGCATCGAATGGAGATGGATGCTGGACGATTCGGGACAGATAAAAGGAAAGACTTGTTCACGCAGTGCATGAACTTTGGAACTCTCTGCCACAGGAGGCAGTGATGGCCACCAGATTGGAAGGCCTTAAAAGAGTAGACAAATTCCTGGAAGAGGAAGCAGCTATCAGTGGCTACTAGCTGCCACGGCTATCCTCTGCCTCCACTGTCAGAGGCAGGTGCACTTCTGAATACATTTGCTGGAAACCCCAGGATGGGAAATGGCTCTTGTGCTCGAATCCTGCTTGGGGGCATCTGATCAGCCTCTGTGAGAGGAGGAGGCTGGATTTTTGGAACCTCCCGCTCCAGAGACAGTCTACCTAGATTCCTAGGGGTATCTGGGCTCTGGGAGGACAGGAGGCTGGCCTAGATGGGGCCCCCATGGCCTGATCCAGCAGCCTTTTCTTACGCTCTTACAGACAAACCACACTTTAGCACTCTGCAGAAACGCAGGCAATGTAACCATTGCATACCCCAGCCTGCTAGGATTTCCAAGGCTAACAACAACAAAAAGCTAGTCCCCAATATGTCCTCCCACCTTGCGCTTGGGCTCCACATGGAGCAGGAGGTTGTTGACAATGTCGAGGATCATGGCGTACTGCGCCGGGTTGGTGGAAATCTCCAGGTCGTGGTGGATGAGAGTGAAGGTGTCCGCGGCCCCTGGAGGGTGGGTGGGGGGTAAAAGAAGAGGGCAGAAAGATGCCCCCAAAGTCCTTCATTCAGAACCATGAGGACTGGAGCCTTGCTTTGTTTAATAAATAATTAATAATAATAATAACAATAATAATAATAAAATTATTTATACTCCACCCATCTGGCTGGGTTTCCCCAGCCACTCCGGGCGGCTTCCAACAAAATATTAAAATACAGTAATGCATCAAACATTAAAAGCTTCCCTAAACAGGGCTGCCTTCAGATGTCTTCTAAAAGTCTGATAGTTGTTGTTCTCTTTGACATCTGGTGGGAGGGCATTCCACAGGGCGGGTGCCACCACCGAGAAGGCCCTCTGCCTGGTTCCCTGTAACTTGGCTTCTCGCAGTGAGGGAACCGCCAAAAGGCCCTCGGAGCTGGATCTCAGTGTCTGGGCAGAACGATGGGGGTGGAGACGCTCCTTCAGATATACCGGACTGAGGCCATTTAGGGCTTTAAAGGCCAGCACCAACACTTTGAATTGTGCTCGGAAACATATACTATTTTAAAGCTCAGGGACGCAAAGGCAGAAGGTCCCTGGTGGGATCTCTAGGGAGGGCTGGGGAAAGTCCCTCCTGGCTGAAAGGCTGGAGAGCCTTAGCTGCCAGTCAGTGCTGGCAATACTGAGCAGAGTGGAGCAACGGCTCGGCTCAGGATAAGGCAGCTTCCTCTGCCCCCTGGACCACCCACTACCTGCCACCACCTGCCCGTCCCTCTGCTTCTCCTGGCTCCTCCCCACACACCTTCCTGCTTCTTGAGGAGGTCCTCCTTCTCAGGGTGGGCCGGCGGCTCGGGCGGCTTGATCTCGGTGGCCAGCTCGGGGTTGATGTCGTGGCTGTAGCTGATGTAGTACATGCGGCAGCTGCACCGTGAGATGATGCGCTGGACCTGCTGGGTGGGCTGCACCTCGTGGGGCTGGTTCCAGTCTGGGGGGGGGCGGGGGCAAAGAGTCGCAGGTCAGATATGGTACAAAAAGTGAATAAGGAGTGGGCTATCTTTAAGGAATGCATCAAAATTTATGTGGAAAAAGTAGAATTTGCGACAGATATTAAGTGAATCCAGAAAATGATTAGAGTGAAAGGAGAGTAAAGTTAAGATAGAAGAAGAGATTAAAGAAATAATGAAATGCGTTTAAGCTAGTTGGAAAAATAAAGTAGCGTAACAAGAACAGCTGGAAGTCAAGTCACTTGGTGGGTGTCCGTGTGGGGGAGGTGTGTAGGTATGTTGATATGTACAGTATAGATAGGTATTATATAGAGTAATGTAGCTTTGTTTTATGTTATAAAAATAAGGTAGTGTGTTATGTACGTGTATTGTGTAATTGGATAAATGTATATGTATGGGGGGGGGGGGGAACCAAAGAGTTGGAGGTCAGATTCCCAGGCGGCTGAGAGAACAGCGCCCCCCACCTGCCCGCCCTTCCCAAACCCCTGCCACCCTCCCTGCCAAAGGAGGTGGGCACTCAGCTCTCCGGCCTGGCCTGCCTCCTCTTCTCTTGGCGCACTGACCTGTGGTGGTGCTGACCATGCCGCCCACCGCCTGCCCGCTCTCCATCAGCTCCTGCACGGAGTCCAGGCTTCGCTGGCGGTGCTCCTCAATGTTCTTGACCTGGGGGTGAGGGAGGCAGGGAGCAGGGGTGAGGGAGAGGGAGGAAGGGCAGCCTCCGGGGAGAAAGCAGTGTCGTCCAGAATTCGCCAGGTGCCAGGCACATTTTGCCCCTGGCTATCGGCCACCTGAGACCACTTGTTTTGGCAAGGTGTGTGTTGTGGGGAGCAGCACTGCAGGAGTGCAAATATCCAGAGTGTGGGATTACTATGAGGAATTATAAAATATGCATCAAGCCATTGTGTCCATGATGAAAGCATTGCGTTGACTGGGTTTGATTCATTGACAATAATTTCTGATCAAATCCCACAAGCCTCTGCATCTCTGGCCATCTTCTCTACTCTTCAATTTCTACGCCTGACAGGCACGTATAAGCATTCTATACACAGGCCAGTTGCTTCATCAGGCATCCTCAGTACATAAAGATAGTAGGTTACTTTGATGTAGTTTAGTCTTTAGATAGATCTTAAGGGCCAGGAAGAGAGTTCACAAGGAGATGGTAAATCCTGCCTCTCCTGATTACTTCTGTTTATGACCTCCGGAGTTTCCTAAAAGCATTCCTCTAGTCCTGTTTTATTTACTCTCAGATATGTATGCATGTTCAGAGTAGTCTTTGTAGTTAAAAGAATTTATTCTGATCTAACGTTGTCCCCACATGGGGTTTTTTGAAATGCTCAGAGGAAATCTGATTGGTTCTTACGACACTGTGTAAAAAGTTCTTTTGTGAATAAAATGACCTGGGCCGAGGGGTGGAGAGGGAGGATTATTATTATTATTGGCACCCCCCCCGAGTCTTGCTGGTCAAGCCTCGTGTGTATTCTATTAATCAGAGTCCAATCCTTCCTTGCTTTGGGAAGGCTACACAGCACCCACCTCTAGCCAGAGCTGCACGTCTTCGTGCTCGGAGGGGCTGCTCTCGGTGGTGGCGAAGTACTGCATCCCGTCCAGCAGGCAGGTCCAGGAGGTCTTCTGCTTGAGGGTGTCCCCGTACCAGGCTGGGTGGTGCTGGCACTGGAGCAGCTGAGCTTTGGCGGCCGAGACAATCACACAGCCCTCCGTCTCTGCCCCACGGAGGACCATCTGGGGTGGGGGGAGGGAGGAGCAGGAGTTGGCAAACAGGCAATGATTCACTCCAAAGAGACAGGGTGGTGCAGTGGTTAGAATGCCGGGCTAGGGACCAGGGTTCAAATCCCCACTCAGCCATGAAGCTCTCACCTTGGGCCAGCGACAACCTCTCAGCTTAACTTCACAGGGGTCGTTGTGGGGATTAAATGAGGAACAGGACCTGGGAGAGACTAGGGTTCAAATCCCCGCTTGGTCCGTGACACTCATTGGGTGACCTCGGTGGGCCACTCATGGTCATTCTCAACCCAGCCTACCTGGCAGGGTCGTTGTAGGGATAAAATGGGGAGTGAATGTAACGCCCTCCCATCAGATGTCAAAGGAATAAACAACTATCTGAGGTTTAGAAGACACCTAAAGTTCTTTAATGACTGGTGTTTTAATGTATTTTTAATCTTCGGTGGAAGCTGCCCAGAGTGGCTGAGGAGACGCAGCCGGATATAAGTAATAAATAATTATTATTGTTATGATGAATAAATAAAGTCACTAAAAGACTGGAGTGACATCAAATATACAATCCAAGGATGCCGTCTCAGCCACCAGCAGTTGAAGGTGGCAGATGCGCTGTCAGGGGCTCAGGAGCAGAGGCACAGGAGAGGGAGGAAATAGAGACCGAGGGGGAGGAATCTGAAGGAAATGTTAGCGATGACAGCCGTCCGAGGTCTCTGAGTCTCTCCAGCGACTCGGAGGATTCACAGAAAGGGGCTCCCATGGTCAGAGCAAGGGGGGTGCCTAGGGGGACACCCCAGGAAGAAGGGGCAAGAGGGGACTCAGAGAGCAGCAGTTGGAAATCAGGACCAGCTTCTCCACCAGAGCGCAGTAGGGGGGAGGAGTCCCAGGCATCGGGATCAGGCGGCTCACCGCCAGCGGGAGGACATGAGTCAGGATTGGCCACACCTCCATTGGAGAGCAAGGAAACGGTCAAAAGGAAGGTCGGAGACTGGGCGCGCGCGCCAAGTTCAAATGTACAAGAGGGCGGCGCAGTGGGCAGCCCGGATAGGGAGCCAGGTCCTAAAGCCCGCCGAAAGGAGGGAGGAGACTCAGGGGGGTCAGCGTCAGCGTCAGAAGAGTCCAGGACAGAAGGGACCCCGGGGGGTAGTAGGACCCAGAGGAGAAAGGAGAGACGGAAGAGGTGGAGTAAGGTTAGAGTCTTAAACTGGTGTACAGGGGGCGGAGACTCAGACGGAGCTTCGCCGGTCTAGCCTCTAAGACGTAGAGCTGGGGCGCTCCGGTTTGGAAATGGAAACTGTACTTCAATAAAGACTTTTGTACATTACTGCCGGCTAGCGTTGGTCCTCTGTGAGCTGGGACCTGGAGCCAGCTCTGACATGCGCCTTCACGGGAGGTTTTTAAAACAGAGGCCATCTATGAGGGATTCTGTAAGTATGATCCCTGCATTGCAGGAGGTTGGACTAGATGACCCTTCCGACTCTATGAATAGTACATAAAACCATACAGCAAAATCCATATAAGAGAAGCTTAAAACGGACACCATTTCACTATTGTGGAATGCTCCATTCTTAATTGCCGGCATGGGCTGGGCTGAATAGGAAAGTTTTCAGCAGGCATTTAAAAGTAGGAACAGAAAGCACCTGCTGAACCTCCAGTGGCAGGGAGTTCCACAGGGCTGTGCCATTGACACTAAGTACTAGTCACCTTGCTGTTGTCAAATGAGCCCCACTGACCTGGGGAATGGCCTACGATGTTCCTGCAAGTGAATCTCCTTTGATAAGATGCAGACTAACCCCCTCAAAACAGTCAGCCCCCCCCCAAAGCTGCCCAACCAAGCAAAGTATCCCTGCAACCCCGGTTGCTCACTCCGCTGGGTGAGAGGTGGCAGCAGCCCCCGTTTCCCACCCAGCAAGGAGGAAGGGGGCCGTGGCAAGTGGCAAATACCTGGCAGTTGACCAGCTCGATAAGGCAGTTTCGGTTGAAGATGTCGTCCGTCTGGCAGGCAGCAATCCCACACAGCTGCTCGCTCACCCCGGAATCCTCCTCTGTGAAGACCACAAAGCGGTCCGTCTCCTCGATCAGCTTCTTGAGCATGTAGGCTCCTGGGGGGGAATCACAGATTTCAAGAGTTGGGGGAAGCCCAAGGGCCAACCAGTGCACCCCTGAGAAGGACGAAAGGCTGGGGTGAGAGGTGGGTGTAGGAAGAGCTCTACGGTCTGGGTGTGAGATGAAAAGTACACAGAGCTGGACCGAGAAAGTTTGTCCACAGTAGTTCATGCGCTGGGGACTTCAGGGCTGGACTACTGCAGTGCGCTCTGTGTGGCGCTTTCCTTGCATGTGATTCAGAAGCTGCAGTTGGTGCAGGATGCTGCAGCCCGATTGCTGACAGGAGCAAGGCCTTGTCAGCATTGAACTCCTGTGCTCAGATATACGCACTGGTTGCCAATTTCTTACCGCACAAATTTCAAGATGTTATCAGTTTATAAAGCCCTTAATAACTTGGGACCAATTTGCCTACAATATCACCTGACCCCACATGCACCCGCTTGACTACTTTGATCGGCAGAACTTGCCCTGTTACAAGCGCCACGTTATATCAGTTCCGCATTTGTAAGAAAACAACATTTTAGTCTAGCGGCGCCTACACTTGGGAACTCCCTGCCTGCTGAGATCAGGCAGACACCTTTGCTGCACTCTTTTCAGCTAAAGGTGCTCTTGTTTAGACAAGCCAGTCCAGATGTCCAGAAAGTGGATGCGAGTTTCAATCCATTTTCAGCCTATTGTTGTGTTAACTTTTAGAAAGCTAATTCTTCTCAGGGATTATTTTATCGCTTTAGCTTTCTTGTCGAATGTTCAGAGATTTCTTTACAATGGAGTGGTGTATAATTTTTATGTAACAAGCAAAATAAAAAAACGAGGAAGCTGAAAAAAGTGACGTTCTTTCCCACTTCCTCTCTCTGCTCTACAGTGTGTTTCAAGGCTCAGGTCTGTTCTATGAGGTCCGACTCAGATATTTACACGCATCTTCCCCTCTTCTTCTGTCGGGGGGAATGGGACACTGATCCAGCAATGATTGGTGACCGGGGTGTGTGTGCCTATGACACTTGCTCCATAATTCAAAACCCCCACATGCAAAAGGAGAGGCTCTTGACTTCCCCACCCCCCGCCACTTTACAGCCAACCCCTTTCCCCCTCCCTCACCTCCGGAGGGGCTGCGCTCCGTCCGGGTGCTGCTGGGTGGGGTGATGACCCTCAGGGGAGGCTGGTAGCTGGGGGGAGGCCCCCTCTTGGGCTTCTTGGCCGGCAGCTGGGGGTCGATCCTGAGCCCCTTCAGGGCCTCGGTGGAGAGGTTGCGCTTGAGGACCGCCGCTTTCTTGTAGCCGTCATAGAGGCCAAAGGCGATGTCCCGGTTTGTTGTGGTCCAGGAAGCCCGCAAGTCCACCAGGTGCAGCTGGTGCGTGTGGAAGACGTCGTCCCCGTCGCGAAGAGGCAGCTCCTGGCGGGGAAGGGAGGCTGTCAGGCACCACATGTGCCCCAGGGGAGGAGGCTGCGCAAGGGAAGGACAGGGCCAGGAGCAGCGCGTAACGACTGCTTGTCACACTGGTAGGGCTGGGAACGCACACACACACACACGCCTGGAGAGCTTCTAACAGTCAGTGTGGCTAATGTGGAGCTACTGGTTCCACAGATCTTCCAGATCATGGGGACTAGAAACTTAGTTTGTCTTTCAAGAGAAGAGGCGAATCTGTGGGACAGAGCACCTGCTGGGCTTGCAGAATGCTTGCAGCTCCAGTTGGGGGCTGAGGGAAAACCCCCTGCCTGGAACCTGGGGGAAGGCAGGCTCCCTGCTGAAGGAAGGGGGGCTCCTGCGCTGCTGCCCACCTCCTCGGCGGTGCGGACGCTGTGGCGCTGGTAGGCGAGGGAGGAGAGGCTGAGGAGGTGGGTCTTCTTGACCAGGGAGTCCAGGCGGTGGTCGGCATTCTCGTCGCAGGTGGAGGCCATCAGGTGCACTGTGACAAGGCTCAGGTCGCTCATCATCTGCGTGATGCTCCACTCGGAGATGAGGCGCCGCATCACCGTCCCGGCTGCAGGGTGAGAACGGCGGTGTGAGGGAGAGAGAGGGAAGGGAGAAGCCTCCCCCACCTGCCAACGTCAGATCCCCTCCCAGTTCCCACCCCCCTTGTGCCCACTCACCCTGGGGGATGAGCCTCTGGGTTCCTCGCGTGAAAATGTGCCCCTGCCCACACTCCAGCTGGATGCCACGCTGCTGAGCGAAGGAGGCCCAGTAATGCACCTGGGGGGAAGCAGGAGAAACAGGGTTTGCTTTCGTCTCGGCCTTCGGTGAAGTTCGCTCAAACAAGGCGCACAGCATTGGGGGGGGGGGGGAGAGGTTTTTTACTCTCCCTCTTCCGCAGTGCAGCACCTTACTCTCCCCAGAGCCAGCTGCTCTAGCACTGCCGCCACTCTTTCCAGAAACCATGCAAATTGAGTAATGCGAAGACCCGGTCACCCATCGAGCGACAGCAGCCAGGCTGCAACTGGCCCAACAATGGAGATCTCCTTCCCACATCATTCTAACCTGGGTTTCCCAAACTCAGGTCTCCAGCTATTTTCGGACTACAGTCCCCATCATTCCTGACCAATGGTCCTGCCAGTTAAGGACGATGGGAGTTGCAGTCCAAAAACAGCTGGAGACCTCCTGGGGTTTCCAGCAACGGATTTTCAGAAGCATTGCTGTGTCCAACTGTGGAAGCAGAGCCACTGTGGCTAGGAGCCATTGATAGCCCACACATTTGTCTAATCCTGTTTATTAATTATTTTTGGCCAAATCATTGTTATTGGTTTTTCCTAATTTTTACCAAATCAGCCACAACAAATTTTGCAAAAATTGGTTTCCCGCACTCCGTTCTTGCTGCGCCTAAAGTTTCTTCTTGTTGCTGCAGTATTTCCCTAGTTACTTCTAATTCACATTCCATTCCTTCCAATTAACTTTATATTACAATAGTTTGTTTTTTGTTTGTTTTAATTTTTTTTATTTTCAATGCAGAATCATAACAAAAAGTACAAACATTGAATCCAAAATAATACTATACAAAAAAAATAGGAACATACAAAAAAAAAAAAACCAGAAAAGAAAAAGGGGAAAAAACACCAAGAAACAAAACTAAACAAAAGCGAAAAAGCACACATCTACAGAAAAAAACCATATCATTACGTACATAAACACATATTGACTTCCTTCCTTTGTTCTAAGACCTCAAAAAGTTTACTCTTACTATATTGCTGTGTCTAATTAGATTACTTCCACCTTTGTACTTTTTTTTTTAACACCATTTTTCTTTTTCTTTAACCCTGTAAAGCATCATTCATTACATACCAATATACTTACTCCAGAACAATGTTTTTTCATATACTCTTTAGCACAACCCCATTCTTTTAATAATTTCTGGTCCGATTGTCCCCTTATGTAAGCTGTGAGTCTTGCCAGATTTATGTATTCACAAAATTTAATTTGCCAATCTTTCACTGATGGAATTTTTCTCCCTTTCCAGTTTTTTGCTATAAGCATCCTGGCAGCTGTTGTTGCATAAAGGAATACTTTCCTTTGATTTTCGGGAATATCATTTGTAATTAAACCTAAAAGGAATGCCTCCGGTTTTTTACTGAAAGATATTTTAAACATCTTTTTGAGTTCTTCATAGATTTCATTCCAGAATTGTTTAATAGGTCGGCATTCCCACCACATGTGAAACATTGTTCCTATTTCTTTTTTACATCTCCAACAGGTATTCGATTTTAATTTGTAAATTTTAGCCAATTTTACCGGAGTTAAGTACCATTGGTACACCATTTTCATAAAATTTTCTTTTATTGTATAACATGCCGTGAATTTAATATCTTTCCATAATTTCTCCCATTGTTCCAGCCGAATTACATATCCTATATCACATGCCCATTTAATCATAACTTCTTTTACTTCTTCACCCTTTAATTCCCATTCTAATAATAAATTATACATTTTAGATATATTCTTTTTTGAGTTTTGTAATAATACTTTTTGTAATTTTGATTCTTCTTTTTCAAATCCAATTACTTTATCCTGGTTGAATATTTGTGCAATTTGGTGATATTGTAGCCATGTGGTACAGTATTGGGTCACCTCTTCGTATGGTCTTAGTTTTAATTGGCCCTGTTCTTCCTTTAGGAGCTGCTGGTATGTTGCCATTCTTCCTATAGTATTTTTCTTTTTAACCGATATTACTTCTAACGGTGAGAACCACCATGGGGTTTTCGGTTACAATAGTTGTTTTAAAACTTGGTGCCCTTAACCATGAGCTATCCACTTGCCAATTTTTTGCACGTACAATATTTTAATGCTTACAATATCTACAAGTAAGGTTAGTCAAATAATTACCAGTCCAGAATAAATGATAATTATTCTCATTTCTAAAAGTTATTTTAATTTATTGTCTAGTCCTGTTTAAAAGCCATCCAAATTGGTGGTCACAGATGCCTCCTATGTGCTGCAACGTGCAGCTTCCTTGGGTGTCCCCAAGTCCTAGTGCTATAAATCTGAGGGCTGCCCCTTACACCCCTCCCCACTCGAGCAAGTGGGCTTCCCAAGTGCAAATCCGAAGCCAGATGAGACCCCACCCGGACCTCCGGGAGCCTGGCCTGCACCTCACCTGGAGCTTGGGGAAGAGGGCTGTGAAGGAGAGCTGCCGGTAGTGCTGGCCCAGCTTCTTCCTGATGGGCTTCAGGTTCCCGAAAAGTTTTCCCCGGCAGATGGGGCGCGTGACGCTGGTCCACGTGGCCCAGAAGTTCTGCATCCAGCGCAGGGTGCTGCTGTAGAGCAGGATCCGGGGCTGGGAGGGCTCTGCGGAGGGCGGGGTGGAACAGAACAGTTGTCAAGATCAGATCATCATCGCCATCAAGACAAGAAGTCCCAGGGCAGGGACTTATAACCACTTTATTTTATTTTTAAAATAATTAATAATCCCAATATAACAAATTATCATAACATATCATCTTCCTCACCCCCCCCCATTTCCCCCTCGCAAAAAAAGAACCCTCCCTCCCTTCCCAAGCCTTCCCTCAGTTCCTCTCTCTGACTTTTCAGCACATGTTGTTCTCTGCATATTGTAAAATTGTAAAGATCCTTAAATTGTCTATTATATTAACAGTCAATAAATTTGTGTATGTTTATTCAAAGCCTGCCAAGGAGTCCAATTCATTTTGTTGTTTTTTTAAATAGTTTGTAAAAAGTTCCCATTCTTCTTTTAAAGTCACAGTTGTCTTTGTCTCACAGTTTGTATGTCATTTTCTCCAGTTCTGCATAATCCATCAATTTCTCTTGCCACTGTTCTTTCGTCGGGGTTTCCTCATTCTTCCATCCTTGTGCTATTAAGACTCTTGCCGCCATTGTCGTGTACATAAAAAAAATATTTATTTTCCTTGGCAGGTCGGGTTTTATAACCACTTTAAATGGGATACTTGATTTTTAATTGCACTTTATTCATAGCAATAAGGATGCCCTCAGAAGGTGGGCTCTCTTTTGTTGGGTTTTTTAATAATAATAATAATTTTTATTTATTTATTTATTTATACCTTGCCCATCTGGCTGGGTTGCCCCAGCCACTCTGAAATAATGGGATCATCTAGTAGGAAGGGACCCTAGGAGTCATCTAGTCCGACCCCCTGCTGCAATGCAGGAATCTCAACCAAAGCATCCCTGGCAGGTGGCCACCCAACCTCTGCTTAAAAACCTCCAGGAAAGGAGAGTCCATCACCTCCCGAGGGAGACCGTTCCACTGTCAAACAGTTCTTGCACTCAGAAAGCTCTTCCTGATTCTTAGTTGGAAATCATTTTTTAAATAATTTTTTAATTGGTTTTACACAGTTTTATACATTTTAACTGGAACCATTTCAAACATTTAAGCGAAAGGTTCTTTTGAACCTCCTTCCCTCCTTCCCTCCCTCCCTGGGTTCCATATTTAAAATTAGATCTTCTGCATCTTTTACCATTATCCATCTGTTATGTATCCATAGTTACCATAGATAAGTCCACATTACAAGTGTCATTACATCCCTGCCAATGATTTTAACTGTTTACGTTGGTCTTTTAAATGAATTAAGAATTTACTCCAGTCTTTTAAAAGTACTTGATCTTCCTGATATTTAGTTGGAAATTAAAATATTTCCTCCTGAGGGAATCAGACTCAGCCCAGCTCCTGTACCCTGCCTTACCCTAGAAAAAAAAGTGGGGAAAACACACGACCCTGTCTTCTGTCATGGATGTTTTAGCTGAGATTCCAGCATTGCAGGGGGTTGGACTAGATGAGCCTTGGGGTTCCTTGTGACCTCTACGATTCCACACTCACCCCCGCTGGGCCGCGTCAGGTCCATGCAGATGCAGAGGTTGAGGTTCTCGGAGCGGAAGGCGCGGTAGGAGTCATAGTCCTGGCCCACGGGCACCTCGGGAAGGAACTCTGGGGAGCGCAGCACCACCCCGTGGTGGTCTTGGGGGTTCCCGTGGCACAGCCACGTCAGGTCCAGCGTCATGCACAGCTGCGGCAGGTGCAGGAAGCAGCAGTCGTCATACCTGCCCCGGAGGAGGAGGAGGAGGAGGAGGGTGAAACAGGTATTACGCCCCACGGCAGGAGAGGAGCACCCTGATTCTGCCCAGCAACTAAGGGGAATCTCGGCCTGACATTAATATAATTAATAAAGGCATGATATTGTGCTTTGATGTTGTAACCTAGGAGTCATAAATTCATAAATAATAGCAGTACTTTTTGCTGGGGGGGGGGACACAGGGGTACGCATACCTCTAAACATTTTGTGAATCTTTATATTTTTGTCTATTTACTGTACAGTGGTACCTTGGGTTAAGAACTTAATTCGTTCCGGAGGTCCGTTCTTAACCTGAAACTGTTCTTAACCTGAAGCACCACTTTAGCTAATGGGGCTGCCTGCTGCCACCATGCCGCTGGAGCACGATTTCTGTTCTCATCCTGAAGCAAAGTTCTTAACCCAACTTAATATTTCTGGGTTAGCGGAGTCTGTAACCTGAAGCGTATGTAACCCGAGGTACCACTGTATTTATTTTTCATGATTTGAACTATAAAATGGTGTACCCCTAAACATTTTTTTGGAAAAAAAGCACTGAATAATAGTAATAATAAGGCAACTTATATGCTAATTTTTCTTTATGCAAGGACAACGCTCATCCTGGTTTTTTCTTTCTTTCAGTGGCTTGTTAGACTCACTTACTTAGCCCACATAAAACCCTCTGTATTCTGCGTGCCTGGTTCATGCTTTCGTTTCTCATCTTTCCATTTCCATCTGCTGTTATTACTGCTCTCTCTGGCTCCCTTCCCATGCTACATTCCTAGGATTCTCCGGTTATTGAAGAAACGCCAACAGAGGCAAGCTTCACTACCCAACGCCTGGGCAAACGTCATAGCGCCCTCCCCTAAAGAACCACCTCTCTCTCTCACACGCTCTCGCCCTCGAAGCCCTGCTGCCCCCTGCCAATATGGCCACTTACTTGGAGGCTGTCCGGACGTTGACGTCCAGGTCCCCCTTGAAGACGAACTGCCCCGGGCGCCAGTGGAAGGAGAGGTGGCTCCACTCCCAGTGCATGTTCTCCGTGGTGTTGTAGGGGTCCTGCGGCAGAAGGCGAGGTTGGAGCAGAGACCAGGCTGCCCCCCTTCTTGGTGGCCGCCCAAGCCCCCGGCCCGCCGGGCTCCCTCCATGCCCTGCCTCGCCCTGTCGGGCCTCACCTCCGTGGCCACCTGGTGCAGGTTGGCCTGCTCAATGTCCATGTGCCAGTCGCCGTGGAGAAGCAGGCGGCTCTTGTCCCACCAGGGCAGGGGGGCGCTGGGGTCCTCGGAGGGCTTGGTCAGCAGGTCAATGGCCTGCCCAATCAGCGTCCAGGCCGGGTCCCAGCACGGGCCCCACACGATGGTGTACTGGAAGACCTCGGCTGCGAAGGACAGGGGGCTCAGGCGCGGAAAAGGACATCCCTCCGTTCAGAACCACGAAGACCAGAAACTTGTGTCGCTTTTACCAGGTGAGCTGTAGCTTATGGGCAGAGTCCCTGCTCTGCCTGCAGAAGGTCCCTGGCTCCATCCGCTGCAGCATGTCCAGGTAGGGTTAAGGCCCCCCTGCCTGAACCCCTGGAGAGATGCTGCCAGCCAGTGTAGGCTCAATGGGCTTGGGATAAAGCAGCTTCTGTTTAAGTCAGCTGTTTATTCCACCCCATGAAGACTGGAAGTGATCAAAGCTCAATGGGAGAGCCCCTGCTTTGCAAGCAGAAGGTCCCTGGTAAGAAACAATAACAGCAACAACTTTTGTTTTATACATAGCTGCTGTAAACCTGCTGATTTTTTTAATGAACAATGGCATATAAATATTTTAATAAACACAATGCTGTAAAATACTATTATTCTGAACTCTAGGTTCAGTCCCCAGAGGCATCACCTCTGGCGCGGCCAGGAAAGATTTCCTGCCTGAAGTCCTGAGGAGTTGCTGCCAGTCTGTGCTGGCAGTACTGAGTTAAATAGACTTAGAATAAGGCAGCTTCCAGCATTCCCTTATCATTGCACTTTTCACTCCACCTTCCCTCTCTGACAACTTAGGCCAGTGATTGTGGGTCTCACCAACCTAGCGCCCTGTTTTATCCTCCCAGCAACGGGCCGGGCCATGAGACAGAGAGGCTGGCCCAAGGTCACCCAGCGGGCTTCATGGCTCACAGGAAATGTTAGTTCACATCTTCCTGGTTGGAGACCAACCCTTAGACCCAGCCTTCTTTGCCTTTGGGTGCCTGAATGTTGCATGGCTACAACTCCCCTCATTCCTGGCTGTTAGATTGGCTGTGGATGATGGGAGTTGAAGTCAAGACCATCTAAGACAGAATCACTCTGCATGGAAGAACCATGACACGGGTGCAATTCCTGGAAGCATCTCCAGCTTAAAAACAACAGACGTTCTTTCTTTCTCTTTCCCTCCCCCCCCCCATTTTTTATTTCCCCCCCTCTTCTCTTTCTGTTCTGTGTTTCTATTCATGTTAGCTTTTTAGTCTTGAAAAAGAAATTAATCTTTTCCTTTTTCCAAATTTCAATAAAAATCTATTCTTTAAAAAGGACCAGGTGACAGAAGTGGGATTGGGGCAAGGACCCTTCTCTCTGCCTGAGATCTTGGGGGCGTTAAGGCTGCCTCCTGCTCCTTCCTCCTAGCCTGGAAACCCTCGCGGGGACTCACAGTGGAAGTCGTGGTAGAACTTCAAGGGGGGCATGTTCCTCTCCACCGAGACGTCCCCCCAGGGCGGCCCCAGCTTCAGCACCTGCCGCCGGCGGGAGCAAGGCTGGCCCCGCTGCTCTGCCCCGGCCAGACGCCCCGAGAGCCGCCAGTCCCGGATCTCAAACAGGTAGCGGGGGTAATCGCGGATCCGCACTGCAAAGTCAAGAGGTGAAGCGTCAGGAAAGGGCAGGCGAAGTGACCCAGGGGATGTAGGAGCAACAGCCCCCGGAGGGAGGCCGCAGCATTGGGGGCTTTTTGGAGAAAATGCGAGGAAGAGGCAGAATGGCAGAAATTTATAAAATGATGCATAGCCCAGAGAAATTGGAGAGGGGAAAGCTTTCCTCCCTTCTCTCATAGCACCAGAAGTCGTGGACATCAACGTGGCTGAATTTTGGAAGATCCGGGACAAGTAAAAAAAAAAGGACTTGTGCTGGGTTAAACTGTGGAACTTCCTCCCACAGGAGGCAGTGAAGGCCACCAAGCTAGGTAAAGGTAAAGGGACCCCTGACCGTTAGGTCCAGTCGCGGACGACTCTGGGGTTGCGGCGCCCATCTCGCTTTACTGGCCGAGGGAGCCGGCGTACAGCTTCCAGGTCATGTGGCCAGCATGACTAAGCCGCTTCTGGCGAACCAGAGCAGCGCACGGAAACACCGTTTACCTTCTTGCCGGAGCCGTACCTATTTATCTACTCGCACTTTAACATGCTTTCGAACTGCTAGGTGGGCAGGAGCAGGGACCGAGCAACAGGAGCTCACCCCGTCGCGGGGATTTGAACCACCGAGCTTCTGATCGGCAAGTCCTAGGCCAGATGGCTTTAAAAGAGGATTAGGTGCATTCATGGAAGAGGTGGGTGGCTATCGAGGTCTACCAGCCATGGTGGCTCTGCTCTACCTTCACAGCTGGAGGCAGCAATGATTCAGAATACCAGTTGCTGGAAACAAGGGGAGGGGGAAATTGCTCTCGTGAATCCTGCTTCCTGCTTCCCATTGCGGCATCTGGCTGGCCTCTGTGAGAAGAGGATGCCGGACTAGACTGGCCATTGACATGATGCAGCAGAGCTCTTCTTACGTTCCTAATAGTGCCTCTGAGCATGTACAGAGGGCATCCCCCCCCAACAAGTACCTACACAACCCATCCCGCATTCTCAAGACAAATGGAGAGGAGGAGTGCAGTGTACACAGCCTGAGCTTCTTGGGGAAGAAAGGTGGGGTGTAAATGGAATGATAATAATGTTTAGAGCTTCGGCTGGTTTATCAGTAATGCTCAACTTATTTATTTGCTTATTGGATTAATGTCCCACAATTTCCCCCCTGAGGAGCTCATGGGTTCCCCCCTCCTCGTTTAATCCCTATGAGGCAGTCGAAGCTGAGAGTCAGTTACTGGCGCCCCCAAGGTCACCCAGAGCACTTCAGTGGGGATTCAAACCCTGCTCCTCCAGGGAGAGCCACACTCTGGCTCTCCCTCAAGATTTATGAGGCTTGATAACAAACCATTAATTAGCTGCAGCTGCCCCCTAAACCCTGCAGTCACCTGAGGACAGCGCAGAGACCTTTCCGCTAGAGACCCCCTGGGCTCTAGGGCTGGGCAACATTTGGTTATCAACATCGCGATATATCACCAGCTAAACATCGTGATATGCGGATATTTCACAATCAGGATGGAGCAATGTAGAGGCATTGGGGGGTTTCCCCACATTGTGATTTTTGCATAGCAAGCACATACAGACATCGTGATTCACAATATATCGCCAGGTCAAAAATTTCAAAGCCATTATCGTGATATGGACTCGAAACTGGTTTTGGACAATATATTGCCCAGCTCTAACATGATTCATGATACACTGCCAGGTCAAAAACTATGAACCCAATATCATGATATGGACTTCAAACCAGTTTTGGACAATCGTACCTTGGAATCTGTTCTGGAAGTCTGTTCGACTTCCAAAATGTTCGGAAACCAAAGCGCAGCTTCAGATTGGCAGCCAATCGGAAGCCGCGGAAGCAGTGTTGTACATTCGGGTTCCAAAGAACGTTCACATACCGGAAGACTCACTTCTGGGTTTGCGGCATTCAGGAGCCAAAACGTCTGAGTACCAAGACATTCAGGATCCAAGGTATGACTGTATATCAACATATTGCCCAGCCCTACTGGGCTCCCTCCCTTCGCAGCCCCTCAAATATTCTCCCCACATGCCCTGGGATGAGGACAGCAAAGCCCCCACGTGCTCGGAACGCCAGGACCTCACCGAAGAAACTGTTGATGCTCCCCTTGACCATGCGGCACCAGTGGGTGATGAGGTCCAGCCCGTCAGCGGGGAAGGGGCTGGTGGCGTCCAGCTCGCGGATCTGCCGCAGGACCCTCTCGGCACCGTGGAAGGACTCGTCGGCCAGCGCCACCAGCTCCAGGCCGGCCACGGTCCAAGTGAGGAGGGCTCGGCGCATGGGCGTGTTGCCGTAGAGGCGCTGCGAGCGCTGGATGTAGATCTCGATGTTCTTCTTCTCCAGTGAGGCGTACAGCTCCTCGATCTTGCGGGCCGGCAGCAGCTCCCCGTGCTGCTTGCGCAGAGCGGCCACCTTGGCATCGAGAAGGTGCAGCCGCTTGGCGCTCTCCTTGCTCTCGTCCTTCATCAGCTCGTAGTTGTCGCGCAGCTTCACCTCAAAGACGTCATCCAGGAAGACCCAGGAGAACTGCTGGACTTTCAGCAGCAGGTCAGGAGGGAGCTGGGAGCCAGGGATTTCTCCGGCGCCGCTTCTGCCATGGAGGCCCTTGAGCCACTTCTGGATGCCCAGGGCTTCATCCAGGGTGGCCGAGAAGTCGTACTGGTAGGGGAACTCCACCGCCACGCTGGCGCACGACAGGGCCCAGACGCGGTTGCGCAGCGTGCTCAGGGAGGGGAACGGCCCTCGGTGCAGGATCATCTCCTCCAGCTCGGGGACGGCTTGCAGCTCAACCTCCTTCAAGACAAAGATGCTGTTGCCGTCAAAGCCGGCCGCCAGCCCTGGGCAGTAGGCATGGAGAGATGTGCCGTGGCGGTTGAGCAGGAGGCGCTCGGCCGCCAGGCTCAGGTAGTGCATCTCCGAGACGAAGGCCGTGGCCTTGAGGGAGCTGAGCTCCAGCGTCAGGGTCAGCAGGCGCCGAGGAGGGGAGCTGGCCTCAGGGGAACCCCCCTCGGCGGTGGCGGGGTGGCCGTCAGTGGGCAGGGCAGCCCTCGGCGGGGACAGCAGGTCCCGCAGGGTCTCGTAAGAGTGCAAGGTGGACAGGAGGTGCTGGAAGAGGTACATGTGGTTGGCGGGGCTCCAGAGGATGGTCAGGCTCTCGCCGCACTGGACCTGGCGGTGGAGAAGGGCAGAAGGGTCAGGCAGGAAAGAGGAGAGAGAAGGCAACCCCGTCCCCCAAAACGCGGGGGAAGAGAAGAGAAAGGACTTCTTCATGCAGAGCGGAGTGGAACTGTGGAACTCACTGCTGCTGCAGGAGGCGGTGATGGACCACCAACTGGTATGGCTTGATTTAAAGAGGATTGGGCAAATTCATGGAGGAGGAAGAGGACTTAGCCTCTGGAAGCTGTGGTGGGGAGAGGGCTCTTGCTGGTTTCCCACGGGGGCATCTGGTCGGGCACCGTGGGAAGAGGATGCTGCGCCAGGTAGGCCATGGGCCTGATCCAGCAGGCTCTCCTGAGGTTCTTTTGTGCTCTTGGTAGTGTCAGGGTGTGATGGCTGGGACTCGGGCTCAGACTCGGAGCCAGAGGAGTCTCCGTCTGCACCGGATCCTCTGCTTCAGGCAGCATCTGAACCTAGTCTGGGGCCTGATTCTGAAGAGCCCCAGTCTGCACAGGTTCCCCTGCAACAAGCACCAGCTGGGCCGAGTCAGGGGCCTGACCCTGCCCTGGCTCCAGATGCAGGGATTACCTCCTTGCCCTCTGCTGGGCAATCACGTACAGCAGCTCCATGCCCAGTTGGGTCAGGAGAGGCTGAGGCGGCCTCTGGGTCTAGTAACCCACCAACATCTCTTGAGCTGCAGAGACTGAGGTCTGAGAGAAGGAGAGACCTGAGTACTCGCAGGAGGAGTGCTCGCCTTCGGGCGAGACAGGGAGGTGAGTCACCGGGGGATCAGGACGGGCCGTTACCCTGTCAGAGATAAAAGGCTGCCGGACCCCGCCCCAGGTTGCAGAAGCAACATTGCTGCTTGCTGGAAGCTGCCTGAGACCCTGTGCCTGACCTGGCCCAGTTTCCTGCTTTGGCCCTGTTGGACTGACTCCTCGCGGAATCCTTGGATTTGGGACCGGACCTGGACTGCGTGGCTCTGGTTAATCCCCGGGCCCAGCACACAGGGAAACCACAGAAGGGGAGGGTTAATCCCCGCTGCAGGAGGAAGTGATGGCTCCCAACTTGGATGGCTTTAAAGGAGGATTGGACAACTCCATAGAGGAGGAGCAAACTATTCATGGTTCCTAGCCAGGATGGCTCTGAGGGGGCATTTGACCACAGCGCAAGGTAGGCCCCCTTTGGCCCAGTCCAGGAGGGCTCCTCTTATGTCCTTATGCACATCAATAATAATTATAACAACAAAATTAAAATTGTACACCGCCCTCCATCCAAAAATCTCAGGGCAGGCCACAAAATAAAGATACCGCTGTACCTTGGTTTTCGAACAGCTCAGTTCTCGAACATTTCGGCTCCCAAAGGCCACAAACCCGGAAGTGAGTGTTCCGGTTGGCGAACTATTTTTGGAAGCCGAACGTCCGATGGGGCTTCCGATTGACTGCAGGACCCTCCTGCAGCCAATCAGAAGCCATGCTTTGGTTTTCAAACGTTTTGGAAGTCGGACGGACCTCCGGAACGGATTCCTTTCAACTTCCAAGGTACGACTGTACAGGTAAAAGCACAAATAAATAGTTAAATCATAATAACCGCCCCCCCCTGTGTTGATGCCCCTTGTCCCAGGTGAGCAGGGAATTGCTGCCCGCCTCCCCCTCCCCGCTTGACAAAGGTGGGCGGTGGTACCTCCAGGGAGCGGATGCTGCTTCGATAGGTGAGGGAGAGGCTGGAGAGGTCGGCCAGGGGGCTGGGGATGGCGGGGGCTTTGCAGCAGGGCTGCATCTTCTCCATGATGCTCTTCACCAAGGCCAGCGCCACCCCCTGGACACTGATGGTACAGCTTTCAGCACTGCCCAGCATGGTCAGGGTGTCCAGCCTGGCCTCTGTGGCCCCTGGTGGGGGGGGGAGAGAAGAGGGAGAATGGATGGCACGCCGGTCAAGCTCCATTTATTTATTCATGATATGATTACCTTATTGAATTATTAGGATTAATATCTTTAACAACAACCCGTCCTTCAACCCGTCCAAGCAATGTTAAAAACAGTTGCAAACAGCTCACAATATTTTGTTTTGTTTTGTTTTGTTTCATGAAAAGAGTGTTCTGGGAACAGCAGTTTGCTCTTGGTGCTGGGAATTGTAGCTCCATGAAGGGCAAACTACAGTTCCCATGATTTTTGGGGGGAGTGGGTGCTTTAAATTTATTTATTTCATACCGGTAATTTACAGACCTCTTGATTGTAAAAAAAACACACCCACCAAACAAACCTCAAAGAAGTTTACAAAAAGAATAAAAAAGTTTAAAATCATTCAAAATCAGTAGCAAGAAATGATTAAAATCAGCTAAAAAGCAGATTAAAAGACAGGTCACTTTCTATATAGCCAGGAGAGGCTTTGCAAAGGTGCCTTCCTGGTGTCAAGAGGCAGGGAGTTCCAAAGGAAGGGGGTGCTGGAGCTCTAAATGACTGAAAATGATTTTTCTCCCTCTCTTGTAACACTCAGACATCCAAGGAAGATGAATGTTGGGGGGAAACAGCACAGATAAAAGGACGTCCTTCTTCATGCTGCCCTGAGTTCAAATTTGGAACTCACTCACTTGTGCTCCTAAGGAACGGTGCCCCAATGGCTCACTGAGACCCATCTCCAGCTTCCCCCGGTCCTGTCTGACTTTGGGGGCAGAAACAGCCTCCGCTGCCCCCCAAGGCTCTTGTCCCACCCCCACCCCCCGCACTCACCGGCCAGGCTGGACAGAGTGAAGAGGTTGACGTCCTCCACCTTCAGGTCAACCTTCCAGAGGACCCCCAGCTCCTCCCCAATGGAAAGAGCTGCCTCCTCCTCCTCCTCCGGGCATCCCAGGGTCTCCTCCATCCTCTGGGGGCGCCAGAGGGACAGCACCCTGGAGAGGCACTCAGAGCAGGTGTCCGAAGACTCCACCTGCAGCCCGCGGAGGGTGCAGTCCAGGAAGAGGGTGTCAGCATGGGTGCTGGAGGTGCCCAGAGGCTGGTTGTAGCTGCCCTGCGGAAGAGGCCAGAAATGAGTCACTGGGACATTGTGATCCCAGGCAGCGGCCATGAGGACTAGCATCTTGGTTTCGTTTTTGGGGGGTAGATACCGCTTTAGAATCGTGAGGTCCAGAATCTTATTTTCTCTTCAGGAAAGGGCGACAGCTCAGGGCAGAGCGCCTGGTCTGCATGTAGAAGGGTCCTGGGTTCAATTTCCCGAATGCCGTCTCCAGGTAGGGCTGGGAGAGTCCCCCACCTGCAGCCCTGGAGAGCTGCTGCCAGTCCGTGTAGACAATACTGAGCTAGACGGGCTTGGTTAAAGGCAGCTTCTTAATGTTCCTTTAAAAATTTAGAAACAAGGGCAAAAACTTGCTTTTGGGGGGAAGGAGTCGTAGCTCAGTGGCAGAGCTCCTGCTATGCACACAGAAGGTCTCGGGTTCAATCCCCAGAATTTCCAGGGATGGATGAGCCCCCAAGATGCCAGAGAGCTACTGCCAGTCAGTGTAGACAATACTGAACTGGCCTGACGCCTGCATTGCCTCCTACAGCTTTTGCTTCGCAGGGGGAAATCAAAGCTGTGATCTCCCTGAATATTCACGGAGGTGGCAACTTAGATTAGCACCTTCACTTTTCTCTCTCTCGCTCGCTTCTCTCCCCCACCCCCCAAAAATCCATCTGTTCCCAGCTCTTTTGCCCCACAGAAAAATGGGACAGGAGATGCAAGATTCTCTGTGCCCTGGGATGCAGCAGGGATAGCAAGGATGCTGCAGAAAAATGGGGTGGGACAGCCCCAGGATGCAAGGGTGGGGAGGCCCTGGGCTGCACGGTGGGGGTTTGGCACCCAAGCTGGACCCTGCCAGAAACCTCCCAGAATCTGTGCCAAGCCACTTCCCCCCACCCCACCCCACTCTCCCTGCCCCAAGCCCCGTCCCCTCATTCACTTGCAGATTGAAGGAGTCGAGGATGAGGGCCTCTCCCCAGACGTGCATGTTGGGTGGGTGGGGGGCGCGCTGGATGTGGGAGTCAGCCCCCACGCGCCAGCAGAGGTGGTCGACTGCCAGGACGGCTCGCTGGTGGACGCTCTGCGGACGCAGGTGCTGGTAATCTAGAAGGCAGAGGGAGAGAGGGAGAGAGAGGAGGAGGAAGGGAGGGAAATTGTCCACAAACTCTGCTGGGAAAATTCCCCAACTTTTTCTCCCCAAAGCTACAGGAAATTGCTGGTCTTTGCGGACCCCTTAAAACAACAGGGTTTACTTGAGGGGCATGCGAAGAGGCAAGGAGGTGGCAGGGGGGCAGGCTGCAGGTGTCAATGACCACCCAACTTTGAAAGCTGGCATCACTCGATCAGGTTTTTGATCTATTTGTTGCATTTATATCCCACCTTTTTTCTCCAAGGAGTTCAAGGTGGCACGCATGGTCCCCCCCCCGATTTAATCCCTCACAACAACCCTGCGAGATAGGTCAGGCCAAAAGTGAATGACTCTCCCAAGGTCACACCCCGGGAGAGCTTCATGGCCAAGTGGGAGGATCCGAACCCGGGTCTCTCGCAGGTCCTAGACCGATGCTCCAAAAACTGCTCCACCCTGGCTCTCAATTAAAATAAATGGTTTTAATTTGTTTTGGAATCAATGCACAATTAATTGTGACTGTTCTGAATTTTATTGCATTATCATCTCAGGCTCCAGAGCAGCCGACAGATTTGTTGTTTTGAACGAAAATGAAGCAAGCCCTTTCACGCAGATCAAAACCCTTAAAAAAACTGCCATTCAAAACGTCTGAGATTGATTACAGTCTCAGCTGCATTGCAAAAGCAATAAATTAGAAACAATCAAAACTTTTGAACAACTGTTTTAATGCTTTATATCTAGGCATGCCAGTTTTCCAAATTTATAGTATTATTTTTGAAAATAATATCTATCTATCTATCTATCTATCTATCTATCTATCTATCTATCGTTGCAAAGGGACGATCCCAGTTTTGTTTTGTTTTGTTTTCAAAAAGAGGCCAGTCCCCAGTGAATTGCAGGGGTTAGGCTACGATTCTAACTGCTACTACCATGAGTACTAGTAGTTAGAATCAGAGCCTAACCCCTGCAATAGTAGTAGTAGTTGTTGTTTATTAAATTTACATAACACCCTATACAGGCAGGTCTCAGGGTGGTTTGCGGGATTAAATCACAATACAAAAATGCAAAATACACAATCCTTACCTAGGGAGACGGAGTTCAGGACCAAGGCAAATGGCGGGGTGTCCCCCAGCTGCACAGAGACACTGACATTGGAGACGGAGGCACTGAGGATGATGGTGGCCAGGATCTGCGGCATCCTAAATGGGGGAGAAAGGGGTGTCGCTCTGCACTGGATCTGCATCCTCACCAGAGATGCCATATTTGAGGAAGGGTGGTGTGATGGACCCAAGGCTCCTCTGCTGGCTCTGCTGCAGCAGGCCAGCTCCATCAGGCCTCCTCCTCTCCCCCCAACTGTCGCCTGGGGGCCGCCATCCCACCAGGCTGCCTCGGTGAGAAAGGCAGGAAGCACTCCATCAGCTCTGCTGAAATAGCAGGGGGGTGGGCTAGATGACCCTTGGGTCTCCCTTCCAACTCCGCAATTCTATGAAAGCCCAGCTCCTTCAAGCACCCCCTGCCCCTGAACTGTGCCACCTTGTCATTATAAAAAAAACCTGGTGCCTGAGCTTGCTTCTTTCCTCTACCCTCCTTGGCCCTTTTCCTTCGTGTGTCATGTACTTTATATCATAAGCCTGCAGGCAGGGAGTGCCTTGCTTTATGTGACTGAATGCAAACCACTCAGGAAGACTTTACGGCTGAAGAGGGGGTGCAAATATCCAGAGTGCTGCCATGTGGATGGTGGAGCAAGCTTGTTTTCTGCTGCTCCCGAGGGGGGGACGGGACCGATGGATTAAAATGAGAAGAAAGGAGATGCCAACTACATCTTTGGAAGAACAGACGGTGAAAGCTGTTCGCCCGTGGAACGGACTCCCTCGGAAAGTGGTGGGCTCTCCTTCGCTTTATACAGAGGCCATCTGGCCATCTGTCAGGGATTATTGGGCCGCAATTCCTGTATGGCAGCGGGTTGGGCTAGGTGACCCCCTGGTGCCCCTTCCAACACAACAAATCTATGCTCCAAATAAATAAATAAATAAATAAATAAATAAATAAATAAATCTGATTTTGTGAACTGCCCTGAGGCCTGTGGGTATAGGGTGGCATACACATTTCATAAATAATAATAATTGCAATAATAAATAAGTAGCAGGGCTTTGAGCGCAGAGGGGGGGGGGAGAGACCCTGACCTCCTGTTGCTGTTCCTGGTGGGGGCCAGGGGCCCCTCCTCTTTCCGCGCCAGAGCCAGCATGCTCAGCCAGTGGGAGAACTCCTGGTGGCGGTAGTGGACAATGCAGGTGTTGAGCACCACGGCGACCGAGATGTCGATGGCCATGACCTACAGATGGGTGAGAGAGGAGGAGTGCCATTGGCAGCGCGGCGTTGCAGGGGGTTGGGCTAGATGACCTTTGGGGGTCCCATCCAACTACAGCAAGAGAAGCACTTGCCTGCAAGGTGGCTTTCAGCAGGCTGAGGCAGACGATCCGCTGGCGGCTCTGAGAGAGCAGGAGCCCATCTGCGGGGAGAGAAAAGAAAAGAAGAGGGGCTTCGTCGGGGTTGTGGGTGGCCGAGTCTCCTGCGCCCTCCTGTGATCAGATTGACGTTCCTTGTGAAAGAGCAGCTCACCTAGAGAGCGGGGGGCGCATTCCACTCCGGGGGGGGGGGGGGGGAGCAGGGCAAGGGATGAGACATTTCACCCCTTCCTGAGGCTGGCTGGTCTCCTCCCTTGAGGAGACGCCAAATTAGGGAGTACAAATGGCAGTGCATTCAGTAGATATGCAGTGCAGACATTTCAGTAGAAAAATGAATGAAAGCAAGGGCCAAGCTGGATCGAGACACATCAAAGAAGTGTTTCAGCTAAACGCGTTGCAAACATTGTATGAGAAATCAGGTGAGCAAAAACAAAACTCCACAGCGCCATCTGCTGTCACAGTGTTAGAATACTTAAACATACAGTCGTACAGCCATACCCCATGTTGCGTCCGCTTCAGGTTGCGTTTTTTCGGGTTGAGGACTGCCGAAACCCGGAAGTACCGAAATGGGTTACTTCCGGGTTTCGGCAGTCGCGCATGCGCAGAAGCGCTAAATTGTGCTTTGCGCATGCACAGAAGCACCGAATCACAACCCGCACGTGTGAGTTGTGAACGCTGTGGGTTGTGAACGTGCATCCCGCATGGATCATGTTCGCAACCTGAGCGTCCACTGTACCTCCATTTATGTAACCCTCTAGTTACGTAAACCTCGGGATGCGCACGCAGCAAACCCAGAAGTTTTACCAGGGTTCGCTGTGTGCGCATGCGCAGAAGCAGTCCTCAAGTTACGGAAAAATCAGGATCCAACCGGACCTCCGGAACGGATCCCGTCTGCAACAGGAGATACCACTGTACTGTAAAGCACTTTTTCTTTGCCAATGTAGCTGAGTAGCCAGTGAGCAGAGCGGCCTACGGAGAGAGGGTGTGGCTAAAGAGGAGGCGTGTCCTGAGGAGAGGGTGTGGCTGAGGAGAGGTGTGACCTAGGGGAGAGGGTGTGGCTTGGGAAGAGGGTGTGGCTGAGGAGGAGGCATAGCCTAGGAAGTGTCATGAGGGCCGGAGAAAGGCTCTAAGTGCACACCATGTGCCCTACTGTTCCTCTGCCCTCCTCTTACTACTTTCCTCCAAGCACTTGCCTTCCAGCGTGAGTTCGAGGCTCATCTGGGGCAGGTCGCAGGTGGGCGTGAAGCTGCGGAGAGGGATCTGCTCCCCGTCACACTGGTACGCAAACTGCAGCAGCTTCAGGGTCCAGGCGAGATGCCTGCAATGGAGACGACAATGGAATGGAAGCTCCCTTCAATATACCAAGTGGGACTCTTTGCCCATCTAGCTCAGTGGTGCCTACTCTGACCGGCAGCAGTTCTGCCATGACTCCAGGAAGGGGGTCTCTCTCCCAGCCCCAAATGCAGAAGCCAGGATTGAGCCCAGGACCTTCTGAGCTAAGCTGAAAGCAAGATTCCCCTCTTCATGGCTTTGAATTAAAGGTTTTGCATCCAGGAACAGGGGCTCCCTGAAACCCCCCACTCCCCCGTTACCTCTTCTGGCTGTTCATAGAGAGCACCAGGCTGGTGTTCTGCAGCTCCACCTTCACCCGGCAGGGCACGTACTTCAGGCTAGCCAGGCTCAGCATCGAGGGGCGCAGCTCAACGGCCGTGGCGGGGTCTGGAAGGAGGGGAAAGAGCCATGCGTGAGAGGCTCATGGGCCTCTCGAACCCAAGACACTCGCTTCGAGGGCACCCCACCTGAGGAACGGAGGAGAGACAGACCCCTCTCCCAGCTCCCTCCCTCCCTCTCTCGTGCACTTGCCAGTTTCAGGGTAGAGAACTACAGACCCTTGCACCCCGTGCCAAACCGCCTCCCCACCGCAGCTGGTTCCTTCACACCAACCATTCATTCGTAAGCGACCCGCTGAAAATGGAAGCAGCAAACCAAGGGTTTGGGGTCAGGACACCAGGCGCCCTTTCCAATGGCAGGGCAAGAGAGTATACTTCACTCAACTAGGAGGAGCGGGGTGTTCACCCCAGGTGAGTTGCAAATTGTGCCTGAGCTCTGGGAAGCCAAAGAACAGGAGGAGGAGGAAGGAGCCCACCCTCAGCCCTTTGAGGTCCCCCTCAAACACCCCTGGGAGCCCAGAGTTCTCGACCTGCCGTATCTCCGACGCGTCGCAGCAGCTCGCTGTGGAAGAGTCCCTCGTGCAGCTCGGCGTGGAAGCTCCAGACGCCCACCTCCAGGCCGCAGAGCTGCCACTTCCTCAGGCGCAAGTCCAGGGAGACGGTGAGGGCCAGTGACAGCTCAGCCAGGCAGGCGTCGGCCTGCAGGGGAGAGGGAGAAGGAGGAATCCGCCATGGGGGAGATGCATTTCTGCCTGTTAGGGCTGGACGATAGATCAATGTATTGACCAAAGCCAATTTGAAATCCGTAGCATGGTATCGGTTTCATAGTTTTGGACCTGGCAATATATCGCAACTCATGATGTGTGTTGTTTAGACAAGTCAGCCTGGAAACTTGGAAAGCTGGTGTAAATTGCACAGTCATACCTCAGGTTACAGACGCTTCAGCGTTTTTTCGGGTTACGGACCGCCAAAACCCGGAAGTACTGGAACAGGTTACTTCCGGGTTTCGGCGGTCGCACACGCGCAGAAGTGCTAACTCACGCTTTGTGCATGCGCAGAAGCGCCGAATCGCAACCCGCTGTGTGCAAATGCGCCGCTGCGGGTTGCAAACGTGCATCCCGCACGGATTATGTTCGCAACCCGAGCATCCACTATAATCTGTTTTTATTCAACTGCTATTTTAACTTTTGGAAAGTCTTAGGTTGTTGTTTTTCTTTACTTATTGACTTCTTTTTTTTGCAAACCGTTTTGAGGCTGGTGGCTGTTTTAACACCCAAGTGCTGTATATGAATCAATAAAGCAAGCAGGTCTGAGAAAGGCAGGAGCCCTTGGGGAGAGGAAAGGTTGCAGCTGTTAGTGATTGGTCAGAAGTTGGGCATTCAGCATCCTTGATCCTAGGCTGCGGGACATGCATCCAGCAGAGATGCAACAGGCACCCTCTCACTTTCAACTTCTGGGCATCTCTAGAAGACCCAGACCTATGCAGTTACTTCTAATTATGCTTTTAAAGAAAATCGCTTTCTTTTATATCTTGGTGCTGGACACTGCTGTGTCTTATCCTACAGGCTGGCAGTCCGGAAACACTTTTACAAATAAATTGACATAAGCAAGCTCCCAACCACCAGGTGTTTCTCTCACTTTCCCCCCCTCTGCCTTACCTGTCGGCTGCTTTTCAGGACTTTGCTGTTCACCTGGGAGAAGGTCGCCTCGCAGGCCATGCTGGGGGAGGCAAAAGGGTGGGGGACAAGAGAAAGCCAACTCTGAGTGATCGAAGAACAAAGAAAAACACTGCAGTGACCCCCACCCACAACTGAGAGATTTGTTTTTTAAGAAATAGTACTGCCTTAAGAAGAGGCTGGCTGTTGGAGCAGGCCAGTGGCCTGTCTAGTCCTGCCCCCTCTTCTCACAATGGCTAGGAATCTAGATAGACTGCCTCTGGACCTGTAGGTTCCATAAGAACTGAAGAAGAGCCTTCTGGATTAGGCCAGTGGCCCATGAGGTCCAGCTTCCTGTTCTCACTGGGGACAACCAGGTGCCCTTAATCCAAAACCCACAAGCAGTGCTCCCCAGTTGTTCCCCACTGCTTGGTTTTTGGAGGTAGACTGTCCCTGGGCATGGAGGTTCTGCTGTACCAACAGAAGAGCTGGATCTGGAGACCTCGGGAAATGAACCCAGAACCTCTTGCACGTTAAGTCAGGCGCTCTGTCCTGAGCTGACCCTTCCCGCAAGGCAGGGCTACAGGTAGCCAAACCACCCCCATAGACTCACCGTCTCCCGTCGCCATCCAGCAGGATTTGTGTCCTGGTCACCTGCACGTGCCACAGGGACTCGGAGGCCGCTGCATGCAGGACCATGACGTTGACCGCCTCCACATGGACAGAGCAGAGCTGGGGAGGGCGCAGAGGGGGGTGTCTGTGAGGAGGCAGAGGTCCAGACCTGCCCACCCAGGCTCCCTGCCCAGACCTGAGCACCTCTCACCTGGCTGAGGAGCCGCAGCAGCGAGGGTCCAAGGGAGAGCACCTTGCCTTGCTCAACGCCACCATCTGCTGGGGCCTCCGGGGATGGCAGCCTGGGCGCCTTCTGCAGGTCCACGCGGATGCGCACCTCTCCGAAGCAGAGTGCCAGGTAGCGCCTGCAGATGGAAGGGGGGGTGAAAATGGGGTCAGGAGCAGGGGGGTGCAGCTGGAGGTGCAACCGTCTTCCCCCTGCCAACCCTCCCACCGAGAAACAGGATTTCAATGCAAGCAGAGCTAGTCCAGTTCAGTATCAAGACTTAAAGAGGAATTTTTAAAGTGCTTAAAAAGCAGTTTGGGGATTTGTAGGAAACTGGCTTCTCCTCCGATATTTGGGTCTGTTTAACTCAGCACTGTCTGCACTGACTGGCAGCAATGGCTCTCCAAAGGGTCCTGCCCTGTCCCTCTTGCAGATGCCATCAGGGATTCAGCCTGGGGCCTTCTCCCAGCAAGCTGCAGCTCCTCCTCTAAGACTGAAAACAAGATTCTAGTCCTCGTGGTTCTCAAGGAAGGGCGGCTTTAAGCAGGGGCACAGGATGCTGCCTTACACTGAATCAGGCCATTGGTCCGTCTAGCTCTGTATTGTGTACACTGACTGGCAGAAGCAGCCAGTAGGAAAAGTAGCCAATGGACAGGGCATTGGGAGTTGTAGTTCAGCAGCGTCTGGAGGCCCACAGCCTCCTTTCTGCTGTAGGATGGTGGTACAACCATCACCACCAAGCCCTGTTTCTCAGCCCTAAATGGAAATGCTATGAGTCAGCAGAGGTTATTTTTATTTTTTATGATTTATATATTGCCTTTAAGCAGAAGATCCCACGGCAATGTGCAACATAAAGAACGTAATTTATGTTATGAATGTGTTCTGGGGCCAAGCAGAGGTTGTAACACCACCCTTCCTCCCCAAATTTGGCCCATAATCCACCAGGGTTCAATATCCGCCCGCTCTGCAGAGTTCCATGCCAGACGAGTGGATGCAGAGAGCGTTCCCTGAAGGATTGACTGGTGGGGAAACTACAAGAGGCAGTGTGGTGTAGTGGTTGGAGTTTTGGACTAGGACCTGGGAGACCCGGATTCAAATCTCTCACTTGGCCACAGAGCTTGCTGTGTGTGACCTGGGCTCTCCCTCTCAGCCTAACCTGTCTCACAGGGTTGTTGTGGGGATTCAAGGACTAGGACCCAGGAGAGACCAGGGTTCAAATCCTCACTGAGCCATCAAGCCCACTGGTTGACCTTAAGCCCAGTTGCTTCCTCTCAGCCTAACCTACCTCACAGGGTTGTTGTGAGGGTGAAATGGGAAGGGCGAAGACAACGTGCGCCACCTTGATATCGTTCGAGCAAAGGCGGGATATGAATGCATTCAAGAAATACTCACGGGACATCATGGTTCAGGAGCTTGCTGGAGATCCAGACGCTGTCGATTTCCTAAAACGGCACAGCCAAGAGACACCCATGATGGCTGCATGTACCTCCCAGGTATGTGCCCTCTGCCCCACAGATTCAGTGTGGCACACCCACAGCTATCCCCCCCCCCCCCGGGGACAAGGTTCAAGGGGCAGCACCAGCTTCGTAGGGCTGAAGCAGGGGAAGAATTGCACAAAACTGCTTCTTTTGTGTGGTTTGCCTAATAATAATAATAATAATAATAATAATAATAATAATAATAATAAAAAATTTGTATTTGTATCCCGCCCTCCCTGGCTGAGGCCGGGCTCAGAGCAGCTAACATAATAAAAACAACACAATAAGCATAAAAACAGACATCAATCAATTAAAACACATCTTAAAATTAATTCAGACAAGTTAAAATCTGGGCAGGTGGGAATGATCAGGGTGGACTTGAGAGTGGTTAATAATTGCCAGCGGAAACCAACTGTTTCCGCTGATCATACAAGGACCTGTGAGCGCGTTGGGGACCTCCTTCGGGCTTGTTTTATACAAAGGAAAGTAAGTCAAATGGGCAAGACTCGCCACAGGTGAGCAGGAAAGTTTGCAAGCCTCGCCAGACCAGGGTTGATGTCAAAGACTCAAACACCCCCCGGTACTTACCACAGTCTGTTGCTCCTCCTGGAACTTCAGGCTGAGGTTCTGAATCCAAAAGAACCCAAAAGAGCCCACCTTCAGCTCTGCCTGCAGCCGCCGGCGACACCAGTTGGTGACCAGGATGTACAGGAGCCACCTGAGGGAACGTCAGGATTCGAATCAGTGGCCGCCCACGCATGCAAAATGCAGTCTTCCCCACGGCACCTGCTTTCTGAGGTATAGCTCAGCGGTGGGGAAACTCTACCGGGGGAATCAAACGTGTGGCTGTAAGGACATAAGAAGCAGGAAATCTCCCCTCCTGGGGTTTCCAGAAACTGGTATTCAGAGGCATCGCCGCCTCCAACTTTGGAGGCAGAGCAGAGCCCTCTTCTCTTCCATCCAAGTTGGCGGCCCTCACTGGCTCCTGTGGCAGGGAGTTCCACAGTTTAACTCTGCCCTGAACAAAGAAGGGCTTTCTTTCATCTGCGCTGAACCTCCCAACAATCAGCAGAGGAAGGCAGCCAAGATGTCTGGAAGCCAAGATGGAGCAGACTCAGCCCGCAGACCACCAAATAATAAAGTCACGGATCCCACCACTGACTCCCCCCCCCCCATTAAATATTGCACCTCACAGTATGCTATTGACACAAATGTCTTCCATTTACCACAGGCTATGTGTGTCTTGCGTGAGGGAATAATAATAATAATAAAAAATATATTTATACCTGCCCTTCCCGGTTTAGAAACCAGGCTCAGGGCAGCTAACAGCAAATATAAAACATTGATTAAAATGCCACTTAAAAACAGCATAAAATACAACATAAAATGCAGTATCAATATCAATTAAATTCAAAAATTCAGGGGTCATTTTGGGGAAAAACAAACGAACTCAGGTGGGCTGACCCAACAAGAAAAGTTCCATTTGCCAAAATAAGAAGTTGGGTCAGGAGAGGCGTTCTTTCAGGCAGAAGTTAACTTATGGCTTATGTTTCAGGCTGAAACACAACAGGCGCAGCAGCTTCTCTTGAAGTTCAGTGACTCAAAATCAGTTGTTACACTTCACTTGGAAGAAGAGGTGGTAAGATGCAGGGCCGGATTTAGGTTTGATGAGGCCCCATTACTGAAGGTAATGGGGCCCTTTATATGTCCAGCTGTCCTTTCACTGCGGAAATGGATAAAAGCTCCCCATCTCAACAATGACTATCATCAATGCAGGTAAGAAATTTTTTAAATTTTCATTTTTATCATCTACAATACTGTTTTGTTTACTTTATAGTACAGTCCATTGATTATTGCTTTCATTTTATGGATCAATGGTCTCGTTAGATAGTAAAATTCATGTTAAAATTTAGGGGTTGTTTTTAAAAGTCTGGAACGGATTAATCCGTTTTGGATTACTTTCTATGGGAAAATGTGCCTTGGTTTTGGAACGCTTTGGTTTTGGAACGGATTTCCGGAACGGATGAAGTTTGAGAACCAAGGCACCACTGGATATATAGAAATGAACAAACCAGTGATATTTTAGGGAGCAGGCTAGCAGGTGAGGCCCATTCCTTACATCATAGGAGCCTACACAACGCAAAACACTGTTGCTGTATTTTGTCTTATTTGTTTTTTATCTTCTATTTTGGAAATGTACAACCAGGTTTTTTTTATTTACATTTTTTTGGGGGGGGCCAAGAGAGTGGGGCCCTAAGCTATAGCTTGTTTAGCTTATACGTAAATCCGGCCCCGAGGAGATGTTCTTCTGAGCTTCTGCGTACTCTCATTCCTTTACTTAGTTGTGACAGGTGTCAGTTACGGCGAAATATTTTGGACGCAGCTAAATCTCCCTTCGCCGCTTCATATTTTGGCTCCTGAGCAAGGAGCCCTTTCCCTCAGCTGCCCTCTCTCTTAGCAATGCCCCTCCTGAGGCGTTTTATTTGGGATACCGGATCCCAGGGAATCCCCTCGGCCCTTGTGACTGGCTTGGGAGCCTCCTCTTTCCAGAAGATCTCTCCCAAGAGGAAGAGTGGACTTTTTAAAATTTAAATTTCAATATATTTTTAATCTTTTGTTGGAAGCCGCCCAGAGTAGCTGGGGTAACCCAGGCAGATGGGCGTGGTATGAAATAATAATAATAATAATAATAATAATAATTCCTGCAGTGTCTGCCTCTCCTGCCTCAGCCCTCCATTTTCCTCCCCAGACCCTCAACCGGCTCTTAGAGCCAGTTCTCCCTCAGTCCAAGCCCTGACTGACTCTCTCCCTCAGAAAAAGTGCCTTTTATTCTCCCGCCAAAATGGCTGGCTCCTCCCCCTCCTCTCAGCAGCCAATCGGAGAGAGGCTCCGGCCCTCTGGTGGAATCCTGAGGGACTGCAGCGCCAGACTCAGGCTCTGCTGTCCGTCACATGCGCCTGGTGAGGAACAGTCGAAGGAGCTGGGGATGTCGAGCCTGGAAGAGGAGACCGAGAGGAGACAGGAGAGCCATCTTCAAATATCTCAAAGTTTGTCAAATGGAAGAGCAAAGAAGCTCGTTTTCCCCTGCTCCAGAGGGCAGGACGTGAAGTGATGGCTTCAAATTGCAGGAAAGGAGATTGCTTGCTTGCATGGAAACGGATGAGCAGAGCCTACCGTCCAAAATGGGAAATGTGCCTTGGTTGCTCCACCCAATTTTGCCTTTTTTTGCAAGTGATTCCTGGAAGGTTGCTTAGAACTGGATTTGGTTGCTTTCAGGGGACAGGCTGAACAGGTTTTTGAAAAAAGAAAAAAGAAATCTGCAAATGTGTGCCTTCAAACACTATTGACCTTACTTCACACAGTTCCTCACCCTGGTCTTCTGAACGCTTCCCAGTAGCATACTACATGGCTGAAGAGGATCTTAGGAGGGCCAAGGTATATTATTTTTTGCTATAACAAATCCACCTCAATTCTCACCAAATGCCATTATTCACTGGCTTGCCACTCTAGCCTGAGATAGCTTGTTTGGTTTTAATGAACTGCATCATTTTTTTTAGATGCGTAAGACTGGTGAGATATATTTTTACGAACAACAGAAGGAAGGAAACAGCAAACAAAAAAATGACAGGATTCCACACCAAAAAGTTAACTCCAAAATTCTGCATGGCAGGTAGAAATCTGCAAGCTGAATTAAACTCCAACATTTAAACCTATTGGTTTATTTTGCACAGAATTTGATTCCGTTTCCTTTCACAGTAGGGAGGTCTCTCCTCCTTCTTCCCCACTCCCATCTCAATCCCATCTCTCAGTAGCCAATAAGGACTAGAAACTTTAATTCTGCACCCAACGGTGCTAAGTTCTGCACTGGGGCAGCGTCACTACTGGAACAAAATATCTATGCTGCAACAGCTAAGCCCCTCGCCATTCCCCTCACAATGGGGACATCGTGTAGGGGGTTGGACTAGATGACCCTCGGGGTCCCTTCCACCTCTACAATTCCATGAAATCTAGAGTGCTCATTTTTTCAGAATGTCAAAACCAGACTATTGATCCATCCAGTTCAGTATTCCTTACACTGACTGGCAGCAGCTCTCCAAAGTTTCAGGCAGGGGATATTCCCAGCTCTGCTTGAAGATGCCATTGGGGATTGAGCCTGGGACCTTCTGCATGCAAAGCAGATGTCCCCCCCCCACCTCCTCCCTTAAAATGAATTAAAACGCTAGTCCTCATGATGTTAATAATTAGCTGGCTTAAATAGGAACATGGGAAGCTACCTTGCACAGAGTAAGACCACTGCTCTGTCTGGCTCAGTGTTCTCGACACTGACCGGCAGTGTCTTCCAGGGTTTCAGGCAGAGGAAACCTGCAACCCCATCTGAAGAAATCGGGGACTGGACCTAGGACCTTCCGCCTGCAAAGTAGGGGCTCTGCCACTGAGCTACGCCTCTTCGCCTAGAGAGAGCAAAGCAAGGCTGCAGTCCTCATGGCTATTCAATTCGGGACCAGGGACACGGGTCCCTGCTTTATATCACTGTCCCCACAACCATCCAAAATGCTCCCGGCCAAACACAGAGCGACTCGCGACGGAACAGGAAGATTTTGCACTGCTGAAATTCAACTCTCCCCCCCCCCTAAAATGATTGGACTTGAAACACCACCAACCTGTCTCCTTTTGAAACTGATTGTATCACTCCAAAGCAATCACTGAGGATGCGCCATAAATAACCCTGATCCGCCACCATGGCTGAAAGCAAGACTCACACCCAGGACCCAGACAAGGCCTACGGGATCGGAAGTGCGAGGAGCCCAAAGGGGTGCCCACGGTCCTTTAAGGGTGCTGTAGTTCCCAAACTGAACCCCGACAAAAGGGGTCGCCCCACCCTTTGCAACCAACATCTCCTAGTGAACACTTGAGACACCGCTATTTACGTTCTAAGCCAGCCTTTGGATACCTGGAGCCTGGCAGGTGTTTTGGACTACAACTCCCATCAGCCCCCAGCCGGCCCGACCCAGGGGGACAAGGCTCTTCCTATCTGTGACCAGGCCCCAAACAAACGTGAGCTGCTGTTGCTTACTGGCAAAGGAAAAGCACCCTGCACGAGCTCAGGGGCACTCCTGACATCAGGAGTATTATTAATTGCAATCAGTATTAATGCATTTCTGTCCCGACCTTTCCCCTTCCAAGGTGGCATGTGTGTCCCCGCCCTCGTTTAATCCCCACAACAGCCCTGTAAGGTTCATTAAGCTGCGAGGCACTCTAACCACTACACCACACTGCCTCTCGCGAGCACCTTGTAACGTCGTCTCAACCCCCCCCCCCAGGCTGTGTGGGGCAAAATGAGCTAAAGCGGTGGGGTGGTATATTTGGATGATGTGGTGTAGTGGTTAGAGCAGGTACCCCCAAACTCGGCCCTCCAGATGTTTTGGGACTACTACTCCCACCATCCCTAGCTAACAGGACCCGTAGTCAGGGATGATGGGAATTGTAGTCCCAAAGCAACTGGAGGGCCAAGTTTGGCCAAGGGGAACTCAAAAGCGAGTTGCCAGGCACTACCTCTCAGCCTAGCCTACCTCGCCGGGTTGTGGTGGAAATTAAGCGAGGAGAACCATGTGCAGGATCTTGAGTTCGAAAGAAGCTGGGACAGAAATGCAGACCCTGGAATTGGGGGAACAGAACAAACCCCCCAAAGAGGCGCAAAGCTTCGCAGTGTTGCGGGCACTGGTTGGGAGCAATGCCAGCAAGGGGGCAAAGAAGGAAGGGCAGTGTCAGCAGTGGGCATCTGGGTGGGCAGCAGTCCAGGGACAGGAGACCCCAGGGGCTCAGATTTGGGGGAGCGAAGGGGTTGAAGACTGGGCCGGTGGTGACGGCAAAGTGGGACAGGCAATGCCAGGCAAGGGGTGAATGAGAGGCTGGCACAGATGCAGACAAAACAAACAGCACAGCCACTGGCAGCTTGGCCAGCCGCGATGCCCCGCAGAGTGGGTGTAAGGCAGCCCCGGCTTGTGGAGGTGCCCACACCGAACATTTGGGGAGCCTGTGGGTGGTATTTTGGGTGAGGGGCGAGAACAGGCGCTTTGAACCCCGGCCTCTTCTCTCCAAAGCTACACCACGGGAGCCAGGCGTGCCACCCCACTGCAGAAGGACTTCCCCAATTCCGCCCCTCGCCCTTGGAGAGCCAGTGTGGCGTAGTGGTCAGAGCAAGCCCAGAACTTAGAAAAGGGGCTTTCAGAGGCCGGAGCCGGCGACGCTACCTGGAATCTGAGCAGTGCCAGGCTGACGAAAAGTGGCAATCTGTGCCATGGCAGATAAAAGTGGCAACGTTTACCCAGGGCGGGGGACCAGTTGGCATGAGGGAGGGAGGGAGGGTGGGCGGCACACAGAATTATTTGGGAAAGGGAGAGGGCTAATGAAACTGGCAGTGCCCCCTGGCATCCAGAGTGGGCAGAGTGGCTGGGGGGCGGAGGACTAGGCCAGGGTGGCAGTGCCAGCCCAACTGCAGAGAGGTGAACAGCAGGGGGTGCCCAGTTTTCGGGGCTGGGGGAGCAGGGAAGGGAGGTTGGCAGTGCCACCTGGTCATGGCAAACTGGGGGTGGCAGAGGAGGGTCTCGGGCCTTAATGGGGACGGGGAAGGCGCCCCCTAAACCGATGCCCCCCTGGAAAAATAAAGAGTGCTGCAATCTCCCTTACCTCCCCAGGCAGAAGCCGCCCAGTAGCACCAGCAGGACCAGTAGCAAGGCGCCCAGCACCGGGCCCGCCATCGGGGGCGCCTGGGCAGCTCCTTCCAACCGCCCGTCGCCGGCAGCGCCTGGGGAAGGGCCGGCGGGAGCGCGCGGGAGGCGGAGGCGCGCGCGCGGCCCCGTGCGCTGCAGCCATAGGCCGGGGGCCGGGGGAGGGGCGGGACTAAGGCCTCTCCGGGGAAGCCCCGCCCCTGCCTGCCTGCCTGCCTGCCTGCCGGCGCGCCAGCCTCCGGGTGCGCACAGAGCGCTTCGGCACAGGGCGGCTGCCGGCGCCGGAGGGAGCGGCGGGGCGGGGCGGAGGCCGGGTTCAAAGAAGGGGGGCCCTGAAGAAGGCCCCCAGGAGGGTTGCTGAGCCAGCCCCCTCCTCTGCCTTCCCAGCCCGGCTCTCCCTCTCCGAGGGAGTGGAGAAAGGCTCTGTTGCGCCCAGCAAGGCGCAGCACTTGGCAGATGCAACAGCGGGTTAGTGGCCCTCCCGTCTGCCTCCAGCTCCTCCTGGAGCATCCTGGGAAATGTAGTCCCTGGCCTCGGCCTGCCCAACAGATGATGATGATTATTATTATTATTATTATTATTATTATTATTATTATTATTATTATTTACACCCCGCCCATCTGGCTGAGTTTCCCCAGCCACTCTGGGCGGCTCCCAATCAAATATTAAAAACAGTACAGCATTAAATATTAAAAACTTCCCTAAGCAGGGCGGAAAAATCCCTCTGCAATCGAGGAATGAGCCGAGGCTTTGTATTGAAGCGCCTGTTCAGCCAACAGCATTCCAGGGTTTGTTTCGTTCTGTAAGAATGCCGCGCTCTCTGCAGGATGTCTTTGCCCTGCCGTTGTCACCCAACTGTATCCAGCCATGCAATTGTCAGCTGTCACCAATAAGCCTGGGGGTTGGGGCTGCTGGGAGTTGTAGTCCCAAACATCTGGAGGGTACCCAGTGAGCGAAAAGTGGCTTATGTAAATAGAGAGAGCACATTTAGTTTTTGCACCACTGTGTGTACTGTATTTTATTTCGCTCCTGGATTGCAGGGGGTCCCTTCCAATATTCAATTCTATTATAATATGCTCCTTTTTAGATGGATCAAATGTGGAACTTAAAAAGAAATTCAAGGTGCTTGAAAATATTTAACTGTTTAAATATGAAAAGTTTTAGCTCTACACTGGAAAACAAGCATGTTATTGCAATGAGTAAAAAAAAGTCTGTGAGGGATGCAGTGTGCCATTGTCTGCTCTACAACATACACTCCCCCCCCCCCCCGAAAAAAATGCATTGCAATCTCCTTAAGGATCGCTTTTAGGGAGGGCTAGGAGTGGAGAAGGCAGGATTTCTCTTCCCTGTATCCCCATCTCCAAGACCAGCACTGCGTTCCATGTAACACCCATTCCACATTTGGGAACTCAGCCTTTTAGGGCGGAATCACCTGCCCTTCGGAACTCCCTGCCTCTTGATATTAGGCAGGTGCCTTCACTGCAAACTTTTTGCTGCCTGCTAAAAACATGTTTTTTTAGGGACGCGGGTGGCGCTGTGGGTTAAAGCCTCAGCGCCTAGGACTTGCCGATCGAAAGGTCGGCGGTTCGAATCCCCGCGGCGGGGTGCGCTCCCGTCGCTCGGTCCCAGCGCCTGCCAACCTAGCAGTTCGAAAGCACCCCCGGGTGCAAGTAGATAAATAGGGACCGCTTACCAGCGGGAAGGTAAACGGCGTTCCGTGTGCTGCGCTGGCTCGCTAGATGCAGCTTTGTCACGCTGGCCACGTGACCTGGAAGTGTCTTCGGACAGCGCTGGCCCCCGGCCTATAGAGTGAGATGAGCGCACAACCCCAGAGTCTGGCAAGACTGGCCCGTACGGGCAGGGGTACCTTTACCTTTACTAAAAACATGTTTAGAAAGTTGATGCGAGTTTCAATCTGTTTTTTTCCTCCATACATTTTTATTGAAAGTATGCAAAAACAAAAACAAATCAAAGTACAAAAATTATAACAATATATGTACTTATAGCCATTCGCAATAAACATATGTATACCCAAAACTATCTTGAAATGAGTATAAATATAATTTGTTTACATAGCTTATTTGTTTACATAGCTAATTTGTTTACATAGCTTATTATTTCCCTTCCCCAAACTATACTAAAAGGAAAAGAAAAAATAAAATAATCATAAGTAGTCATACTATTTAGGCTCAACCTAGCCTTAGACTCCCCTCCACCCTTTTGGTAAGTATCGAATAAATACACAGTCACGTACTTGATTTTTGATCTTAGAGTTAATCGCTGATAGATTTTTTCTAACCCCGCCAGTTCACTTTATAGATTTATTCCAATATATTTCCAATATTTACTCCAATTTTTCTGAAATTTCTGTTCATCTTGATCTCGAATTCTACCTGTTAATCTGTCAAGCTCGGCATAATTTATCATTTTAACCTGCCAATCACTTATGCTGGGCAAAGTTTCCAGTTTCCAATTTTGTGCCAACAGGATTCTTGCTGCTGTGGTGGCATAAAGAAATATTATCTTGTCTTCTTTTTTAATTTCTTTACCCATTAATCCCAACAGGAAGGCTTCAGGCCTTTTGGGAAAGGTATATTTAAATATTTTTTTGAGTTCATTATACATTAATTCCCAAAAGCCTTTCACCTTATTACACAGCCACCACATATGGTAAAGATCTCCCTCCACTTCACCACATTTCCAGCATTTCTTATTCTGTAACCTATACATTTTGGCCAATTTCACCGGCGTATGATACCATCTGTATAACATCTTCCAGACATTCTCTCTCAGTGTCATACAGGCCGTAAATTTTATAGTGCTGTTCCACAGTTCCAACCACCTTTCTAAGTCAATATTGTAACCAAAATCAACTGCCCATTTAATCATTGCCTCTTTCACCTCCTCATCCTTTGTGTACCATTCTAATAGCAGATCATATATTCTAGATGTTTTGTTCTTACCTTCTACAACCTCTACGTTAAATTTTGACTTTTTGTCTTCAAAACCTAGGTTCTTTTTATCTTCTTTTAACAAGTCATTCACCTGGTGGTATTGCAACCAACCCGTGAATAGGCTTTTTATCTCTTCGTAGGGTTTAAGTTTGGGCCCTTGTTCTGTTTTTCTTAGAAGTTCTTCATAGGTGGCATTCTTCCCTTCCATATTAGTTTTCCTGATCGTTAGTACCTCTATTGGTGAGATCCACCAGGGTGTTTTCCTTTCTAAGAGGTTTTTATGTCTTTCCCATATCTGGTAAATTGGTCCCCTGAAAATATGATTTAGAAAGTCCCGCTTCTCGGCCTTTTGGCTAAGATCAAGTGTAGAGTTTCAATCTGTTTTTAGTCTATCGTTGTTTTAATTTTGCAAATGTCCTCTATTGTTAATTTAGGTTTTTATATTTTTATTACTTTATCATTTCTGTAAACCGCTCCCCCCCCCCGATCAAGCAGTATATAAATTTTATGAAACAAATGAACAGCAAATACGTATGCCACCCTAGGACAAGTTCCAACCATTCTCTTTATAGGCAGGGGAAGAAAAGGCCCTGTTGGTGTAGGGCAATGTGTGGCGAGCATACAGCCCTCCAGATGTTGCCAACCCCATCATCTCTGTCTATTGGCCACACTTGCTGTGGCTGAAGGGAGCTGTATTTCAGCAATATCTGGAGGGCCAAAGGTTCCCCACAGCTGGTCTTGGAGGAAAGCTGCCTCCAGAAGCCACCTCAACTGAGTTCTGAAGTCACATCAGAATGGAGCAGATACTTGCAAGGGAGGGAGAGATTCTATTTATTGGTTCAAACACAGGACGTCACAAAGCATGGACTGGATGGAATGTATTCATAAAAATCAAACATTAACCCGGTTTCCCCAAGCAGGTGACCTCTGGAAGTTTCTCACTGCAATTCCCATTCGCTCTAGCCGCCGCTGGCATAGCCAGAGATCGCTACGTGTCAGAAAAAAGTGACAAGGAAGAGTTTTCTTTCACAAGTCAAGGTTTCTCACCAGGGAATGAGGAAGGGCCTTGGGCAAGCACAAGTGTGTCAGCTAAGCACACAGAAGGTCCCAGGTTCAAGCCCAGACAGCGTCTCCAGGTAGCAGTGGTCTAATCAGTTTATGCCCAACTCATGTCAGTTTATCTTATATGCAAAAAAGGGCTCCATGCCATCCTATTTTAAGGTGCTGGTTTTGACCCTTAAAGCCCTATGTGGCTTACGACCCACGTACTTATGGGACCGCATCTCCTGGTATGCCCCATGGAGGACCTTAAGGTCCACAAATGACAACATTTTGGAGGTCCCATGTTGCAAGATGGTTAGATTGGTCTCAACTAGGGCCAGGGCCTTTTCAGTACTGGCCCCGACTTGGTGGAACGCTCTGTCCCAAGAGACTAGGGCCCTGCGGGACTTGACATCTTTCCGCAGGGCCTGCAAGACAGCTGTTCCGCCTGGCCTTTGGTTTGGACTCAGTCTGACCCTTATGTTGCTCTCCCTTTATGGTCTTGATCTATCATCTACTTCAAAAAGAGGCTGCGTTTTAAATTGCATTTTAACCTGTATTTTAAATTGGTCCCCCCCCCCCTTATGTTTTTACTGTGATTTTATTGGTGTTAGCTGCCCTGAGCCCAGCTCTGGCTGGGGAGGGCGGGGTATAAATAAAATTCATTATTATTTACATGCATGTGTTTTTTGTACCAAAAAAACACCTTTAAAAACCCACCTCTGTGTGTTTTAGCTTGTGAATCTTTTGATGAAGGGCAGTATATAAATCTAAGAAATAAATAAAAATGAGCACATGGATTCCCTTGCAGACCATGCCCTGTAAACAAACCCACAAGTTACTAGCCTGAAAACACTTTTTTCCAAGGTTGATGGAAGCAAATTGGTAATCCTCCTCCAGAAAACCCGCTTGCTCCTCTGGATGCAATTCCTCCTTTGCCTACTGCTAAATGGAAGAGCTGTGGGCATACAGGACTTGATGGGGAGTGGAAAGAGGGTCCTGAAATGATGGGTCAGCTGAAGCAGTGCACCAAAATTAGGAGGGAGGGGAGGAGTAGAGTAGAGGGACAAAGCCAGCTCTTACATGGGAACATGCATTTGGCCTCTTCCTCTCAGTGCGGAGAAATACAGAAGAGACCTTTAGTGTGTGCATGCGATATTGGCTACCATTGACCAGCCAAGAGCTGCGAGCTCAGCGTAGGTGGGCTTGCACCCGATAACTTTTTGTAAAAGCATTAAGCTGTCCTGGGGAACTGCCATGTAGCTGAACACCAATGGCTTCCTTTCAATGCCTTTCTTTGAGAACTGATGAGAGAAACAGAAGATACTATGAATTGTGAGGTGGTAGAAGGGAACACGCAGTATCAGACATTTTAGAAATCTCACTGCTGACTCACAGTAAGATTTCTGTTCTTACTGTGAGCATAAGATGGGGAAGGGAGAAAAACCACAAAGTACTCATTGCACCTGCTTGAATAACCTGCATTTATTTATGGCTGACTCCCAGGCACACGGGTGCTTGAATATCAGCAATAGGTGTGCAGGGAAGGAGGGATGGGGGAACACTGTTGTGCGGTTGCAGATGGCTGCCCACGGAGTGGCAGAAAACCTTTGTCCTGGTATTCCCACAACAGGACAGCGTCTTAGCACCACTGCAACACCTGCAGCCTCAACCGCCTAAGGATCAACCTGGGGCTTGCTGGCCCTGAACACCAGACCGTTGGCAGAGGAGGAGGGAGAAACCTCGATGCTGTCATAGCTCAGAGTGGTAGATTTCTGCCTTCAGGAACTCGGAAGGCTTCATGAAAATCCCTTCCATCGCCTTCCAGTAGCTGTCCTGGCTGGAGTAGGACATGCCGTGGACCTCTCTCTGGCCATGAATAGGTCGCCCGTACTGTTCGCCAGTCACGGAGAGCAGCACATCTGTGGAGGAGTGCTTGAAGCGCACCTCACTGTCCCGGTCCCAGTAGCTGCCCCCGCACAGGACAGTCCAGTCGTCCAAGAAGTCTCCCTCGCCATCCTCCCCAAAGGCGCTGACCTCCTGGAACAGACAAGGCAGAGAGCAAGGCCATCTTAACAGACGCACACACTCTTCAAAGGAGAACAGCCTCCCTTTGGAAGGTGGTGGACTCTCCTTCCTTGGAGGTTTTTAAGCGAAGATTGGATGGTCACCGGTCAGGGGGTCCTTAGTTGCAATTCCTGCACTGCCAGGGGCTGGACTAGATCAGGGGTCAGCAAACTTTTTCAGTAGTGGGTGCTCCACTGTCCCTCAGACCTTGTCGGGGGCCAGACTATATATTTTTTGTGGGGGGGGGGGAATGAACAAATTCCTGTGCCCCACAAATAACCCAGAGTTGCATTTTAAATAAAAGGACACATTCTACTCATGTAAAAACACGCTGATTCCTGGACTATCCACAGGCTGGATTTAGAAGGCAATTGGGCCAGTTCCGGCTCCCGGGCCTTAGTTTGCCTGCCCATGGACTAGATGACTGTCGGGTTCCCTTCCACCTCTACGGTTCTATGAAACACTCATCAATGGCAAGAGCTACTGTAAGGCGAGTGACAGAGAACCTTTGCCACTAGCTAGAGCAGCTGGTGCCAAGGTGGTGCCCTCCAAAACACATGGTGGGGGTGGGATACCAGGGTGGCAAAGAGCGGGTAGAGCTCTAGCGCTGCAACCCCAGAGTCGGCCACAACTGGACCTAAAGGTCAGGGGGCCCTTTACCTTTACCGTAGAGGGTGCCAGCCAAGACTTTCCAATGACTCTGTTGTCATGTGAGAGAAGTGGTTACACTGTCCAGCACAGGGCTGGCAGCACAATGTGAAAGGGGTGTGGAGGCCGCCCCATTGTAGGTGTGCAATGGCCAAGACTCTCATTTCTGTTGCTGATATCAAGCATTCAAATTTCTTGGGGGTGGGGCATGAAAAACAAAAACAAAATAGAAACCTGGGGTTGAAAAGAGCTGGAGATCACTGGAAGAGCCCCTGCTTTGCATGCAGGAGGTCCCTGGTTCAATGCCCAATGGCATCTCCTGGTAAGACTGGGAGATACTTCCTGTTCAGAGTTGGAGTTAACTCTTTATTACTAAAACAATGATCTTCACACTCAGCACAGCAGCTCCTCCTCTGTAGGTCTTACTCCATGAACCAGTTGCCGAGAATGAAAGTTGTACCCCCAACGCAACAGCCCACTGCACCTGGGTGAAGCCTGTCACCGCTTTACCCTTCTCATGCTGCTTCTGGTTCTGGGAGACAGCTGGGAGAGGAGCTTGTTGCAGCAGGAGGAAGAGACCCCCTGGCATCTTCACCAGCTAGATTCATCTCTGCCTCTTGACCTCTCTGTTCCTCCCACTCACCAGCTTCTGCTTCTGATACTGGACTCCTCTCTGTCACAGACTCTCCCAGCTCACTAAGCCCTGTTACTTCTTCAGCTTCCGGCACCTCCCCCCCCCCCCGTCTGCTCCCTCTGATCACTCATCATTGTCCCAGCACCAGTCCCTGGGGTCTCGGAGTCTTCTTCCCTTGGTTCCCCAGCTCCCACTGTTCCTCTGTGTCCATGACACCACCCTCCACCTGGCAGTACAGGTGGCAAGTTGAGCCTTCCTCCTGCGCCACCTCCAGTCCACCAGCCTCACCTGGTTGCCCGAGAGGGGGGATGTGAAGTGGTGGCTGTGCAGGTTGCGTCCGGTGTTAATGTGGGTCAGCCTGATGGACTGCCCGCACTGCACAGGGGTGCCCCTTTCACACACCGTGTCTGTCTTGCCCCGGACCCGCCAGTAGCTGTTGCTGTCGTCGACCGTCGTGACCCCCGTCACCGACTGCTGCCCACTGCCTGTGGGGAGAAAGGAACCCACAAGTTAGCCTCACCCTCCCTTTGTTCCAGGGACGATGCCTGCAAGTTTATCTGAAATGTTCTTTGTCCGTGTGCTTCTATGACATATAGGGAGGGGTCTATAGTTCTGCACAGATATTGAAAACAGAGCAAGACCTCTTCCTTTTTTCTTAATTCACTGTCACAGGAAATATAATAAAAAGAAACATAATTTCAACGGGTCTACCCTAAATATGACTTCAGATTGAAATGATGCTTAAATTAATTTGTATTATTATCATTATTAGATTTTATACACTGCCCTTCGTTTAAAAAAAACCTAGAGAATTTTATTATTGCTCTTATTTTAATAGGTAAAGGTAAAGGGACCCCTGACCATTAGGTCCAGTCGTGGACGACTGGGGCTGCGGCGCTCATCTCGCTTTACTGGCTGAGGGAGCCGGCATACAGCTTCCGGGTCGAGTGGCCAGCAGGACTAAGCCGCTTCTGGCGAACCAGAGCAGAGCATAGAAACACCATTTACCTTCCTGCTGGAGCAGTACCTATTTACCTACTTGCACTTTGAGGTGCTTTCGAATTGCTAGGTGGGCAGGAGCAGGGACTGAGCAATGGGAGCTCACCCCATCGCGGGGATTCGAACTGCTGACCTTCTGATTGGCAAGCCCTAGGCTCTGTGGTTTAACCCACAGCGCCACCCGCGTCCTTATTTTAATAGTGGCCTTTAAATAGCAGTGTTTTTACTATCTGCATTTTAATATATTTGTTTTCATGTTTTAATTCTAAGCATTATATTATATTTTTATACACACACACACACACACACACACACACACAGTGGTACCTCAGGTTACAGACGCTTCAGGTTACAGACTCCACTAACTCAGAAATAGTACCTCGGGTTAAGAACTTTGCTTGACTTTCTTTGAAAAGCTGGTATCATTGAATCAAGTTCATCCATTTTGTTGAATTAAACTGAATAGTTCATATATACAGTGGTACCTCGGGTTAAGTACTTAATTCGTTCTGGAGGTCTGTTCTTAACCTGAAACAGTTCTTAACCTTAAGCGCCGCTTTAGCTAATGGGGCCTCTTGCCGCTGCGCAATTTCTGTTCTCATCCTGAAACACCAAGTTCTTAACCTGAAGCACTATTTCTAGGTTAGCAGTCTGTAACCCGAAGCGTATGTAACCTGAGGTACCACTGTATACCATTATATATCATCTTCCTGTGTATTTTCTGTGTTTGTTTTGGTTTTTGCAAGCTCCCTGAGACCCAGTTCGGAGAGGGGGCAGAAATGTGGGATATAAATAAACCTAACAACAGTTTCTGTTGTTATTTGTTCACTTGTTTTGTATACCAGGTCGCTAGAAATATTGTGCCCAACCCGGAACTCGAACCCAGGACCTGAGATTAAGAGCATGGACAGAGTGCCGCCCTCCTCGCCCCATGGGGGCGGGGCTTCAGGCAGCCAATCGGCGAGCGCCCCCCCCCCCGCGAACTTGAAGGGTCTCGAAGGCGGCGGCCTCACCGGAGCCGTATCGGACGTCGTGCGAGTGGAGGCGGACTCCGTGCCGGGGGTTGAGCAGCTTCACCACGGAGCCGCACGTCACCAGCCCCGAAGGGGAACCGTCGCCGCCGCCCTCCGCTGCCGCCGCCACGACGCCCAAAAGCAGCGCCGCCCACAAGCGGCCCCGCGCAGCCCTCATCGCCCGCCGCCGCCGCCTTCCTCGTCCCTGAGGTAAACCGGAAGCTCCTCTCAGAGGCTCCGCCATCCGAGAGGGAGGGAGGGAGCGGCGCCAGGGGCTACTTCCGGTTTCGACGTCGGCGAGGTGGGAGGAGGACTCTCCCTGGAACCATAGAGACAGGCAGCTGGGCGGAAGTTCCAGGAAAGAGGGGCGCATGGCTGACCATAGAGTAAGGAAGTAAAAGGAAGGGAAAGAGGAGCGAGATAGAGCGCCTCTGATCTCCCTGGTTCAAGGGCTGGGGGGAGGGGAACTTCCAGGTGTTTATATAAGAATAAGAATAAGAATAATAAATTTATTATTTATACCCCACCCATCTGGCTGAGTTTCCCCAGCCACTCTGGGCAGGTCCCAATCAAATGTGAAAAACAGTACAGCGTTAAATATTAAAAACTTATAATTTCTCCCGGTCGCTTTTCTTACCAGCATGGCCAAACTTGACCCTCCAGCTGTTTTGGGACTACAACGCCCATCATCCCTAGCTAACAGGACAAGTGGTCAGGGATGATGGGAATTGTAGTCCCAAAATAACTGGAGGGCCAAGTTTGGCCAAGGGGAACTCAAAAGCGAGTTGCGATCAATATGTAAAGCAACACGTGTTTGTAAAACAGGAGGAAAACACAGGAAGATTTTCTAGAAGGCAGCCCCAATCCCCCTTTGGGGGAAGAAAAGGCAGGGCCGAAGCATCCCGCCCACCTCATGGAGGCCCCGGGTGTAATTAAGAGCCGATGGCCTGGCGGAAGATCACCGGGAAGCTTTTAATGTCGGACTTTTTTATTTTTTATTTTATTTTGCCGGAAGCCGCCCAGAGTAATGGGCGGGGTATAAATAACAATTATTGTCGTCGTCGTCATCATCATCCGCATACGGGTATTTGGAAGGATGCCGGAAATGGGCACAGCGAACCGGAAGTCCCCCCTGGGGCCGCTCTGCCCCGACGCCTCCTCTGCTCCCTCCCTCCCCGCCCCCAGTCTCGCCGCTGCGGCTGACGGAGCGAGGCCTCCATTTTGCCTGCGAGAGGCCGGCGCCGTCGCTCGGCTGGGTGGGCGGCCCCCGACCGAGGAGGTGAGGCTGCCTGGCGGGAGGGCGGCGGGGACGAGGAGGCCTGAGGCCGGGCTCCTTCCCCCCCGAGGAGCCGGCGGGAGGGGGGTGTCGGGCTTCGCCTCCGAGGCCTCGCGGCGCCTCCAGAGCTCCTCCGGGCCCAGGCGGGGAAGGGGAAAGCGGGTGCAGGGGGGGGGGAGGGCGCCTGGTCTCCTGCCGTCCAATTTGGGGAGGGGGGAATTAGGCAGGGCCCGAGGAAGGGGGCGGCGGGGGAAGGGAAAGGACCGGGGGGAGGAGAGGGTCTTAATTGTTAGGGAGGCTCGTGGGGGTCATAATTTATTACTTATACCCCGCCCATTTGGCTGGGCTTTTCCAGCCACTTCAACAAAATATTAAAATACCAAGGTATATAATAATTTTTTTTGTCATTTATACCCCCCTCCCATCTGGCTGAGTTTCCCCAGCCACTCTGGGCGGCTTCCAATCGAGTGTTAAAAACAATACAGCATCAGACATTAAAAGCTTCCCTAAACTGGGCTGCCTTCAGATGTCTTTTAAAGAGAAGATAGCTGCTTATTTCCTTCACATCTGGTGGGAGGGCGTTCTACATGGCGGGCGCCACTACCGAAGGCCCTCTGTCTGGTTCCCTGTAAGCTCACTTCTCGCAATGAGGGAACTGCCAGAAGGCCCTCGGAGCTGGATCTCAGTGTCCAGGCAGAACGATGAGGGTGGAGACGCTCCTTCAGGTATACAGGACCGAGGTTGCAGTTTCCTTGCTGCTGCTATCTGTAATCGTGATTGGAGGGGTGGGATTCGCTTGTTATTGGTGTTCCTCCTATTAATCATGGTGATCGGGGAGGGGGAGGCGGTTGGACTTCCCTTTTTGCTCTCCTTACTGATCATGATGGTGTTTGGTGTGTGTGCGGGCTCTTGGACTCTGCTTAGTATTGTCAGCGTAGAAACAGCGTGGGGGGGCAGATGGAAATGCTTCTTGTAATATTTCTGCCCCCCCCAAACCTGCTGGCTGCTGGGAGTTTGAGTGCAAGAACATCTGGAGGACCACAGGTGTTCTCTCCCCCTTGTTTACCGAAACAGTTGTGATGAAATCCACATTTGTGTTGTGGTTTTTAATGGCTTTTGATCTTTCCGTAAGTCACTTAAAGACATTTTTGGTGTTCTGTTGCTGATACTGTATAAATAACATTTGGTATGGGCTTTGTTACAAGAGAAATAAACTGCTCCCTTTCCCTTATGGGGTATTCTGGAGCCCATATACAGTCCTTGAGGGTTCCCTATCAGTAGGTGGAAATAACAGGCCAACCAGAGTGTACTGTATTTGAGAAACAAAGCTGCTAGTAAGCCTGGTCTTTATTCAAGGAACTGTTGCAACAGGGTCCCCACACGCAGGAGGGAGGAGAGCCCTGAACAATGGTGTTCAAGCCCTTATATAGACTTTTCAAATTGCTCACCCTGTAGCCAAAAGACCACCACCCCAAAACATCATAAATACATCACAGAAGGAGGCAGTCTACAGCAGAAATCCTGTCTGCCAGGATACATGATAATGGTCACTGATTGCATTACCTGGGCTGTCTGGCCATTCTTTTGTTATGGTTAATACTTTCTCATTCCCAAATCGTAGGTCACAGGCTCACCCTATTCATACCCAAATGCATCCTTAAGACACGATTTGCAAGCAAAAAATACAATAGGAAGACTTTCCCCATTTGCTTCCTTTAACTGCAGAGGAATATTTGAGGTCATACTATTTCAGACACGTGATTTATATACTTATGTATGTGTTTGCCTTATAAGTTTATGAACATTTTATATTTGAGACTTTAGAATTCTTATAACGGGTTGAAAATTGATTTTTTAAAAAAGCATTTATCCCCCTTCTTAGTGGCTAAAAACAACAACCAGGCACCCAACCAAGAATCTTGCGCTATCTGAAAGGCTAGCACATTCATTGCTTATGCCCCCCCCCTTTGTTATAGACTGCAGCATACCCTCTAGTCCAGGAAAATATCCTGATGTAATAAGTGCACTTGTTTTTTAAGCTGACACAGATTCTTCTGCTCAGGGATCCCCCTGAAGAATCCTCCCGCATTACTGTCTCAGGCACTTGCTCCTTGTTTTCCTTGCCTTCTCCCCACCTCCCAAATTGCTCTCTGTAGCCAGGGTGGAATTCCCCCTTCTGTTCAGAAGCATCAGCCATTAAGGGAAAAGAGGCCCTTTGGTGCCTGCTCTGGGGGGTGGGGAGGGCAGCAGGTAGAATCATGGTTCACCAGATTTGTACCACGCCACATCTCAGCCACTGTGCTCCTCGAAGCTGCTTATATTATCATTTTTAACCCCCTGTTCCTAGGGCTAATCCTGTTGTTTTTGGAGGAAAAGTGCTATTGACAATGGGTGCTTTTGTGCAGGAATCCTGCTTGTGGATTTGCCATTGGGGCATCTGGTTGGCCACTTGGAGAACAGGCTGCTAGATGTGCCCTTGGCCTGATTCAGCAGGGCTCTTACAGAAGACAAGGCTATTACTGGCTACTAGCGACAGTGTTGGTACTTCTGAATTCCGGAAGCCACAGGAGGGGAGAGTGCTGCTGCACTCAGGTCTTGCCTGCGGGCAACTGGCTATCCACTGTGAGAACAGGAGGCTGGTCCGGCCACTGGCCTTATCCTACCAGGCTCTTCTTATGCTCTATTCCAGTGATGGCCAAACTCGGCCCTCCAGCTGTTTGGGGACTACGATTCCCATCATCCCTGACCACTGGTCCTGTTACCTAGGGATGATGGGAGTTGTAGTCCAAAAACAGCTGGAGGGCTGAGTTTGGCTATCACTGCTCTAGTCTTATGGAGCTCCTGGTTCTGTTTCCATCAAAGGTAGCAAACCAGTGACTCCTTAAAGCAGCCTTTGCCAACCTTGTGCCCTCCTCAGCCATCACAGCCGTCTGATGGGAGCATGGCTGTCCTAGTTGAGTCGGATGGGTGTCATAACCCAAAACATCTGGGGGGGGCACCAGAAGAAGGCTGTGGCTTACATCCTCCACTCTGCATCCTCATCCTTCCCTCTGAGATGCAAAAACTATCTAGACTAACTTAAGAGGAAGGTGGTTGTTCGTTTCCTCCTATTTATTTATTTATTTATTTATGCATTATTATTATTAAATCGCATGGATAGCACATGGATAGTGCTTTGCTGGCTGTTTTATGTCTCCAAGATCTTTTGTAATGGATCTGGGAAGTTGGATGGATGTAGGAAGCTACCTTAGACAGAATCAAACCCAAGGTCCACCTAGCTTGGTTTTGACTGGCAGCAATGCCTACCCATGATGTTAGGTTGAGAGTCTTTCTGAGTCCTACCTGGAGATTGAACCTGGGATCATCTTCATGCAAAACATGTGCTCTCCCCTGGAGCTATGCCACTTCACATCCTCTGCAGCAGCCTTTCCCAGCCTGGTGCTCTCCAGTTTTTCGACTACAGCTCCCATCAACCCCAGCTAGCATGATATAATGACCAGGGCTGATGGGAGTTGTAGTTCAGCAACATCTGGAGACCTAATGTCCCCCACGCCTGATCTGCATGAAAAGCTAAGCATTTAAAGAGGTACTGTAGCATCATGCCAGAGACTTGAGTTGTGAACTGGGAAGCACCCATTTCAAATACCTTTTGGTCCACAAATTAGCAGACTCTCTCGCTCTCCGCCTTGGCTCCCCAGCTGCAACGTGGCAGAAATGGTTCTGGCATAAGGGTTGTTGCAAATATTACCGAGAAGCTGTGTGAGGTGCATTGAGTGCTCTAAAGTGTTCTCCTGTAAGTGCTGTGTGCTATTAATGCAGGAAACTGAGAAGATGGATGTTTTCTCAGTGCCAAATGCTGGAGGAGCCAAGAACAATAAGAAGAGCCTGCTGGATCAGGCTCAAAGGGGCCCGTCTAGTCCAGCATCTTGTTCTCATAGTAGCCAGACCAATGCTTCAGTGGGAAACCACAAACAGAACCTGAGCCTTTTCCTCCCCTCCCCTCCTGTGGTTTCCAGCAACTGGTATTTAGAAGTATTACTGACCATGGATGCAAAGCATAGCCTTTCTCCATCCATCCCTCAGTCATTACAGCATAGGAAGCTGCCTTCTCCTGACTCAGACCATTGATGCACAGGCATCCCCAACCTTCAGCCTTCCAGGTGTTTTGGACTACAATTCCCATCATCCCTGACCACCGGTCCTGTTAGCTAGGGATCATGGGAGTTGTAGGCCAAAACATCTGGAGGGCCGCAGGTTGGGGATGCCTGATTTAGCTCATTGTCTGCACTGAGTGGCAGCTACGATTCAACATTTCAGGCAGGAGGAACATTCCCAGCCCTATGTGGGAGATACCAGTTGTTGAAACTGGGACCTTCTGCTACGAAGCAGGTACTCTACCGATGAGTTATGATCCTCCCTGTTAAATGAGGGTGGCAGGGTCCCAGTTCTGTGTAGAAACCTGTGCATCAATGCACCTCTCTGCTTTGAGGAATGCCACATCAGCTAGCTTTCATTCATTGCAGGAAGTTTGCCTTGCTATTCTCCCCACAGCCCAGTTAAATCTTGAATATTTCTTTTGGATTCTCCCTTCTGTGCTCCCTGAATCAAAGTGGTGCCACTGAAGCATGTAGGTCCTTCCTCTCTGCCTTAGTGACCAAAAACTGTGAGCTTCGGGAGTCTGCAATGATTAACCCAGAGCCACATCCAATTCAAACCAATGTCCTGTGTATGAAAGGCCACAAGTAGCCTGACACACCCCCCCCCCCCCCGCTAGGGGACAGTATCCAGCAGTAAAGATCTTTCCAGGAGTAGAAGGACGATGAAAACCAGAGGGCAGCACTTCTGGATTGAAAGTAGACCCAAAGGAAGTGGGCATGGTCCTTGGTGCCACCAACTCCTGGACGGTTAAGTCCAGTCAAAGGCGACTATGGGGTGCAACGTTCATCTCACTTCAGGCTGAAGTTTTCCGGGTCATGTGGCCAGCATGACCAAGCCTCTACTAGTGCAAAGGGACACCATGATGGAAACGCCATTTACCTTCCCCCCACAGTGGTACCTATTTATCTACTTGCACTGGCATGCTTTCAGACTGCTATGTTGGCAGAAGCTGGGGCAGAGTAGGTGGGTGTTTTGTGGCCAGTGCTTTCAGTCTGCCAGCCTCTGGGTGCAACCCAGCCCCCTCCTTATGCACCCTGCCATTTTAAACCCCCAATCCCTCTGTGGGCCTGTGGGTCTGAGATCTCTGCTGGCAGGAGTGTAGAGCATGCTGCGATGGGGAGAGAGCCTGGAGGCTGTGGTAGTGCTGGAAAAACAGGAGGGAGCACTTGTCTGATGAAAGGCAAAGGGAGAAAAGAGAGAGGTGCTTTATAATTAGAAACCTGCCTATGAAGTAGGAACACCCTTGCAAAGTATAGTTTGGACAATGAGGATGCAGTTTTGGAAAGGAGGATGGCTAAATATTGTGTGTGTGTGATCTAACAATGCGATTGCCCATGGAGGCCTTGTTCCAGTTGCAGTCATTGCATTTGAGCCAGGATTAAGAATTGCCAGGGTGGGTCTGTTTCACCCAGGGAGGAGGAAAGCCTGCATAGAGCCTGGTACCCGAGCAAGGATCGCAGGGTTGGCTGGGATCTGTCGCTTGTGTTGTGGCTGGAGCGGGGCATAAGCTGCCACCCCCTTGCATCCAGCGTTGGTGGTTCTTACCTCTCACTTCTCGTCCCCCTCTGTCAGTAAACAAAATGCTGGCAAGAGGCCATTGATCTGTGTGTTGCCTGTAGAATGTGCAATCTGAACCCTTGGCCTGCCTCTGCCTCAAACCAACAGACAGGAGAAATACACGCTCCTTCACCTGTCGGCAGTTGTCCCCTCATGGGAAGGATTTGGGGAGTGTCCCTGAGGATATCCTGGTACCCACCTCTGCCGCCCAAGCTGCAACACGGAGCCCACTTTCATGTTTTCACTTCGGTTTTATGCTTAATAGCGCTAACAATGCATGCTGTTAATCTTGAGAGCAACGTATATCGTGTTGCCTCATCATTACTGCATTAGTAAATGAAAATTACTCCTGCTGTATGGCAGCAGAAGGGCATGAGTGTGGTTTTGGCCAGAAATGCGTATCTTATTTTTAAAAATGACTCATGCCTTTCTCCTGCCATACTCCTGCAGCACTCGTGGAATCTGATAAAACGAACAACTCATCAGAAGAGTGTCCTAGTCCAGACCCACGAGGAGTGCTCCTTTGGTCCAGTCAGCCCAAGATGGAATCCAACATGGTAGCAACAGCTGTGTTGTGAGCCACCTAGCGCGGCCTCACAACTCAGTGGGTGAAGGCCTACATCCCAGCAGATCACAGCTGCAGCCAAATGTGGGTTTGGAATAGCTGGATATTTGACTGTGGCCTGAAGAAACCTCTGTGTTTGCATGTCAGAGTCAGTGGGTCCAAAGCTTTGGGTCCAAAGCATGGGTGGCGTGGGGGACCTGCGGAGGTCCTCCAGGTCAGGGATTGGGGCTTCAGGGCCCCACGTGGCTCTGGTCCTCTGCTCTTGCCACCATTTTGTCTGCCAGCAGTCTCTATCCACCATTGACCACTCCAGTCTTTGTCAAAGAGACCCCTTCAAAGATTCTTGGAATCTTGACTACAGCTTGTTGGAAGTTAAATGAGAGTATCTCCTATACAGTGGTACCTCGGGTTACATACGCTTCAGGTTACATATGCTTCAGGTTACAGACTCTGCTAACCCAGAAATAGTACCTCGGGTTAAGAACTTTGCTTCAGGATGAGAACAGAAATCGTGCTCCGGTGGTGCGGCAGCAGCGGAAGGCCCCATTAGCTAAAGTGGTGCTTCTGGTTAAGAACAGTTTCAGGTTAAGTACGGACCTCCGGAACGAATTAAGTACTTAACCCAAGGTACCGCTGTATATTTTGGAAAGTGGTTTGTCTGTCTGTTCTCTATAGGTTCCACCCCCTATCTGGATATCATTGGCACAAGGGTTTCTAAGGTGGGAGCAGGGGTTTCTAAGGTGGGAGCAGGGTTGTCAAATTTGGGCCACTGGCTGCCATTTTGAATCAAGATAGCACACCAGAGCATTTCCAGGAAGAAACATGCCAGGAAGAACCTGGCAGTGTGAATCAGCTCTTAGTTGGATAGAGAAGGATAACGGTGCACATGTCAAGCACAGTTGCTAAGAACAGCCAGCACTGCCCCAACATTAGATTTGTGCACAGTGGTAGAACTTGCAGCAGTCGAAAACAGTAAACCTGAGTGATTAAGAGGCTTAACCATTCCCTCTTCCAAAGTCCTGTCCGTATCAGAGATCATAACTATTTTATCAAGCTTTAGAAATTTTGTAAGAATGTTTGAGGAAGGGACATAGCTCAGTAGTAGAGCACATCCTTTCCATGTGCAAATGGTCCTAGGGCACATTTCCAGGGTGGATATACAAAGGCTCCCTGGAAAACTGCTGCCATTGTGTACAGTAGTGAGCAAAAGTCATCAGTGGCCTGACTGTGATGGAAGGTAGTTTTCTAAGTTCTTAAGAAGTAAGCAGAGCCAGAGTGCAGGGGGGCCAGACCAGAGGAACAGACTCTTGCACTGGGGTTTTGTTTCAGGGGTTCTGTTGGCAGAGGGGTTGTTGCTGATATTAATTTTTTGTCTCTTTTTAGAGTTATGTGGAAAATGTTCAATTTGGTTGTTTACTTTTTGATGAGTTTTATTTATTGTTTATGTCTACTTTTGTTATGTTTGTAATGATGCACATTTTTTCATGTTGGAAGCCACTTTGAGCATGGTTTTAACTATGGAAAGGTGGCATACAAATTAATTAATTAATTACTTCGCTCGATCTTTGACATGGTGGGTCCAAATTCACAAATTATCGAGTCGGGTATTCCTTTCTCCTAAAAATTTCTGGGCCACACCGGGCCTTTGCAGTGAGATCTGCTTCCCTCCAGCAGCTCCACCTGCCCTGCCTTGCCCTTGTGCCTTCTTTGTGTGCGACGGCCTTATTCTTAGTCTCCTTCCCTCCTTGTTTCCTCACAGGTGCTGTAACCCAGCAAGGGAGGGCCACTTCCTTCGCTGACTTCGGCCCCTTCCTCCTCCTCCTCCTCTCCCCCCCTCAGCCCCATCTATAACCGCAACCATGTCGGACTTTGTGGAGAGCGAGGCTGAGGAGTCCGAGGAGGAGTACGATGAAGATGGGGAAGTCGTCACCAGGCCACCCAAGAAGTTTGTCGAGGATGAAGACGGTGAGCTTGCTTCGCTTTCCCCCTCGGGTTTCTGAGTTGTGCCAACAGTCTGTCCATGTGAGTCTCTGCCAGAAAGCTTCCAAACAGCAGAGGGAGCGTCTGTGCTGGTCCATGGCAGGAAAAACAACCAAGGCTCCTGTGACTCATTTCGGCTGGCGGTTTTGGGGGGCTTTAGCCGACAAAGGCTTCTGACTTGGTTGGCTGCATTGCCCGGAAGCTGCGCCCTGGCAGGCCAGCTGTATTCAGGGTTTGTTCACTTGGGAACAGGCTGCATCTACACACCTTAAGTGGCTGGAGGAATGTAATTGGATTTGGGGGCAAGAGGAATGAACGGATTGAGAAACGCATCCACCGGGCGCCCCAACATAAAAATTGGACTTTGGAAAGGGAACGGTTGTGTGTGAGCTTCAGGCCTTTGTGGAAGTTTGGTGCTGGCAAACAAACCCTCAGTTAAATGAGAGCATAAGAGCCTAAACCTAGCTCTGCTGGATCAAGCCAGTAGCCCATCTAGTCCGGCATCCTGTTCTCACAGTGGCCGACCAGATGACCCAAGGGGAAGCCTGTGAGCAGGATGTAAGTGCAAGAGCGCTCTCCTCTCCAGTGGTATTCGGAACCATAGCTGCCTCCAGCTGTGGAGGCAGAGCATGGCCATCGTGGCTTGCATCCATTATTGATAGCCTTCTCCTCCGTGAATTCGTGAAATCCCCTTTTATATTTTGTGTTTCTGCATTTTTATGTTGCGAACCACCCCGTGAAGGACAGCATACAGATTCAATAAGTAAATGGATAGATTTTAAAGCCATTTAGGTTGGTGGCCATCACTGCCTCCTGTGGCAGGGAGTTCCATAGTTCAGCTAATCCTCTGCCTCTGGGAATTTGCTTTTTCTGCACCCGGTGCCTGACTTCTGTATATTTATTGTATTGACTTTTATTGTATTGACTTTCTCCTTCTATCAGAGGAGGAGGAGGAAAACCTTGATGACCAGGACGAGCAGGGGAACTTGAAAGGCTTCATCAATGATGATGACGATGAGGAAGAGGAGGAGGAGGAAGAAGCCAGTGATTCCGGAGACTCTGAGGACGATGTTGGTCGTAAAAAGAGGAAGCGCAGTAAGTTTGGGGGGTGGTCAGCAACAAGCCAGTCCCTGTCGGTCTTCATTCTCTGTGCCAGTCCTCTTCAACCGGTGCCTCTCTGGATGTTGGGAACTACAACTCCATCAGCCCCAACTAGGAGTTGTGGTCCACACCATCTGAAGGGCTACCCTGCGTCATTTGTCCTCATTGAATTCCACCTGCCCATAGCCCCACCTTCTGCCTGACCTGGGTGGCGCACCTTTTTCCCCCTGCCCTCCTCCTTCCCACCAATCTTTTCCAGCTTCCTTTTCTACTTGTTTGGGGTCCTGACTTTCCATCTCTCCCTCTCTAGACTTTGATGACCGTCTTGAGGACGACGACTTTGACCTCATTGAAGAAAACTTGGGTGTCAAAGTTAAACGGGTGAGTAGCACGTCGCACTCTGGCAATCTTTTAAGTGAGCAAGGTGCTCTTATCTCAGCTATCCTAATCTACTACTATTTCGATTTGCTGGATCTTTTGCTTTAAAAGGAAGGGCTTCCTCAGTCACCTCTCCTTCAGGCAATGTCTCATGCTACCATGCAGTCTGAGAAGGCTGTGCTGGAGAGACTTAAATCAGCCTTACTTCCCTCTCCGCCCCCCTATGTTGTTGACTGGGACTGATGGGAGTTTTTGTCCAAAATATCTGAAGGGTACCTGGTTGGGACCTCAAAGTAGATTGGGTCCCACTGCAGCCTGGCTCTTACCCCTATCACATGTCTTTTGTTTGGCTGAGGTGTGGTTGTTAATAATAATAATAATAACAACAACAAATATTTATACCCTGCCCATCTGGCTGGGTTTTCCCAGACACTCTGGGCGGTTTTCAATAATAATAATAATAATAATAATAATAATAATAATAATAATAAAGTGATAAAATGTCAAACATTAAAAACTTCCCGATACAGGGTTGCCTTCAGATGCCTTCTAAAAATCAGATAGTTGTTTATTTCCTTGACATCTGATGGGAGGGCCTTCCACAGGGTGGGCGCCTCCGCTGAGAAGGCCCTCTGCCTGGTTCCCTGTAACCTCACTTCTCACAGGGAGGGAGGGAACCGCCAGAAGGCCCTCGGCGCTGGACCTCAGTGTCCGGGGAAACGATTGGGGTGGAGACACTCCTTCAGGTATACTGGGCCGAGGCCATGTGGGGCTGTAAAGGTCAGCACCAACACTTTGAATTGTGCTCGGAAACTTACTGGGAGCCAATGTAGGTGTTTCAGGACCAGTGCTATATGGTCTTGGCGGCCACTCCCAGTCACCAGTGTAGCTGCCGCATTTTGGATTAACTGTAGTTTCCGGGTCACCTTCAAAAGTAGCCCCACGTAGAGTGCATGGCAGTAGTCCAAGTGGGAGATAACCATAGCATGCACCACTCTGGTGAGACAGTCCGCAGGTAGGGTCTCAACCTGCGTACCAGATGGAGCTGGTAGACAGCTGCCCTGGACAGCAGTAACCCTGCCTTCTGCTACATCTTGAATGATCTCCAGGCAGAGTGGAGGCCTCTGTTTATAGGCAATAGGGTTAGGAAAGACGGTGTCCCTGAGAGGTTGTGTTGGGTGTGGAGATGAGGGGCTGCCTGCTGAGTCCCTGGAAGGTGTGGGGAGTCCCTATCTCAAGGGGCCCGCAAACTGATCAAACAGAATATATTTCCCTCGGCAGCAAAAATTCAGGCGGGTGAGGAAGATGTCAGATGACGAGGATGACGAAGAAGAGGATTATGGGAAGGAGGAGCACGAGAAGGAAGCCATTGCTGAAGAGATCTTCCAGGATGGGGAGGGCGAGGACGGGGGAGAGGGCGGCGAAGGCCCCGTTGCCGCAGCCGAGGAAGAAGAGGAAGAGGAGGAAGATGAATCTGGTAGGTATTGATGCTCACTCCTCTGGGATACTGGATGAAATGATAGGAAGGGCTATGAGTTGAAGGAAGGTGTTCAAAGGAGCCAGTGGCAGCTAGTGGCCTTTGGAAAGATTCAGAAGCCAGCCTTGGGGAGCTCTTACCTAACATGGGAGCAACATATTTCTTATTTCATTAGATTATTTTGCTCAGGCTGGAGCCCCCATGGCAAAGTAGTGGTATATTCCAGACTGGTGTGAGGGGGAGACCTCCCTCCCTGCCTCCCAGCTGAATGGGGGGTCCCCGGCAGAGATGCACCAGCCACTGGGCATAGATCAATAATTGGTCGAGACAGAGGTGGGGTGAGGGAAGGGCCCAGTTCCAGCCACCCATGTGAGCAGTGGCCATTGCTGTTTCTTCCAGACATCGATGACTTCATTGTGGATGACGATGGGCAGCCTCTGAAGAAGCCCAAGTGGAGGAAGAAGCTCCCCGGATACACAGACGCGTAAGTCGGTCGTTCAAGATCCGACTGCGGGGAGGGAACCACCGCCAAAGGGAAATGTTGGGCGTGAGCGGTAGCATGACAGCCATCTGCAACCCCCAAAGGGCTGTCGCGTGGAAGATGGAGCAAGCCCGTTTTCTGCTGCTCCAGAGGGCAGGACCCAAGCCAAGGGTTCAAAGTGCAAGAAAGGAGATTCCAGCTAAGCTGTAGGGAAGGAGATTCCTGAGAGTAAGAATCATTTGACAGTGGGACGAAGTGCCACAGAGGATGGTGGCTTCTCCTTCCTTCCTTTAAGCAGAGTTCGGATGGCCATCTGTCAGAGGTGCTTTAGCTGTGATTCCTGCATTGCAGGGGGTTGGAATAGATGACCCTTGGGGGTCCCTTCCACCTCTACAATTCTGCGAAATGGTTTTCCTTGCAGTGGCCCCTGGAGCTGCCCAGCTCCCTTTCAATGTGGAAATGGGCCTGCTTTGGCTTTAGGTGTTCAAAGGCCCCCTGTTCTCATAAGGCTCTTTGTGGGCAGGTCAGCTGCTGCCCTCTCTCCTTCCCCCACCCCTGAGACATTGAGGGTCTTCAGTGGTCAAATACCAGTGTTCCTGTCCTCTCCCAGTGCTTTGCAAGAGGCTCAGGAGATATTCGGAGTGGACTTTGACTATGACGAGTTCGAGAAATACAACGAGTACGACGAGGAGATGGAAGACGAGTACGACTACGAGCCCGAAGAGACGGAAGGGGAGATCCGCGTCCGGCCCAAGAAGACGGCCAAGAAGCGCGTCAGCCGCCGCAGCATTTTCGAGATGTATGAGCCCAGCGAACTGGAGAGCAGCCACCTGACAGACCAGGACAACGAGATCCGGGTGACTGACATGCCCGAGAGATTCCAGGTGAGGAGACCTGCCTGTCCGGTCCTTGCTTCTCCCTTTTCACTACCTGCTGCATTTGCAGCAAGGGTGGGGGGACACCTGTGGCTGCCCCCAGATGTTGCTGGAGTCCAGCGCCCATCACCCTCATCCCTGACCACTGGCCCTGCTAGATTGCTGGGGATCTGGAGTCCAGCAACATCTGGGGGCACAGATGTTCCGTAGCCTTAGGTCACAAAACGCAGCCCTGACCCGCTTAGGCCTCTTGCAGCAAACTTCACCCCTTTGCACTCTGTTTTCCTCCTCCCAGCTGCGCTCGATCCCTGTGAAGAATGCCGAAGATGACGAGCTGGAAGAGGAAGCGGACTGGATCTACCGGAATGCTTTTGCCATGCCCACCATCTCCCTGCAGGTGAGGATCTGCTTGGAGTGACAGCTGTTCTTGGAAGACTGTAGGACATGTCTCTATGTTCGTTGTTTGCTTTATTATTACTCCTCCACTCTTAAGGTCCCAGGGCAAGTTGCAGCCTATAAAGCAATATTGAAAAGAATGCAAAGCAACTTAACAGCCATAAAATTGAGATGGGTTTTGTCAAAAGACGTGCATCTTCAGCATCCTTTGGAGGTATATAATGTAGGTGCCAGAGACACATCTCTGGGGAGGGAGTTCTACAACTGAGGGGCAACCACAGAGAAGACCCTCTTTTGGCCTGCCACCTGCTAAACCTCTCAGGGCAGAGGGCATACCAAAAGGGCCCCCTCTGCTGATCTCAGCACCCAAGGGGACTGTAGGGAAGGAGGTGGTCTTTCAGGTATTTGGTGCCTGGGTCGTTTAGAGCTTTAGATGCTAACATGTGCACCTTCAATTGGGTCTCGAAGCGAGCTAGCAATCATTGCAGCAATCCCTGGTGGTAGGTAATCTCGCTGCTGCATTTTGGACTAACTCTAAGCTTGCAGAGCCTGCAATATTGACCCCCCCCTCCAGAGTTCTCCTTCACCGCCTTCTCTTTGGAGTTGTGTTTTTTGCCAGCTGGGTGTCAAAAGGGTTGAGGTTCGGCTGTCTCTGGCGCACAGGTGTGGTAGTCTGTGAGGTGGGGGCTTTGGGCAGGGGCACTGTTAAGGACAGTGGAAAAGGAGGAGATATTTGACATTAAAAATATAATTAGAGTAAACAGTTGGCTTAAAACAGCTATCTTAAAACACACGTCAAATTTAGAACCGTAGAACTGCAGAGTTGGAAGGGACAGAGTTGTATGTGGCCCATATGGGGATTAAACCCATGACACTGGCGTTGTCAGCTGTAACCAACTGAGCTAACTCTCAGCCTACTTGTCTCACTAGGTGTTCCCGTACAAAAAAAAATGTGTTTCAGCTAATTCTGTTTAAAATTTAAAATATGATTAAAACCAGCAGCTGAAAATGCACGTCAAACCCAGATGTCTTGCTAGGCTTTCCAGAACAAGAAATATTGTTAGCAGGTGCTTGAAATGAGTACGGTGACAGTGTCTGCCTGGTGTCAATAGGCAGGGAGTTCCAAAGGGCTGGGTGTTGGCACGCTCAATGATAGTATTTATTCTATGGTTGTAAGAAACGTCAGTGTCAGCCGACCCCCCTGCCTTCTCCTTGCCCCCCAGGAGAGTGCCGACTACCTGGACCGCGGCCAGGCCAGCAGCAGCTTCAGCCGCAAGGGCCCCAGCACCATCCAGAAGATCAAAGAGGCCCTGAACTTCATGAGGAACCAACACTTTGAGGTGAGCTGGGATGGGACGGCTGGGCTGCTTCCTTGAGGGTGGAAGCTGGAGTCCAAAAGCACAGCCACGCTGACAGGGGCCGATGGCAGCTGGAATCCCTAATCCCTGGCAGGTGACCGGGCACCGAAGCCTGCCATGAACAGGAGGGCTCCTGTCCGTGAGCCCAACCTCCTTGGGTTTAATGGGGTTTCCCTGTCCCCCCCCCCCCCTTAGGTTCCGTTCATCGCCTTCTACAGGAAGGAGTACGTAGAGCCAGAACTGCACATCAATGACCTGTGGCGAGTCTGGCAGTGGGACGAGAAGGTGAGCCTCCCAGCCCAGCCGCCTCACCTGAGACGGTGATTCTGCTCTAAGATAGTTGCTGTTATCACTGAAATGGGAAAGGTGGTGCGGACATAATGGACTCCTCTTTTTAAAAACAGTAATAGGGAAGTGCAGGGATGCGGGTGGCGCTGCGGGTTAAACCACAGAGCCTAGGACTTGCCGATCAGAAGGTCGGTGGTTCGAATCCCCGTGACGGGGTGAGCTCCCGTTGCTCGGTCCCTGCTCCTGCCAACCTAGCAGTTTGAAAGCACGTCAAAGTGCAAGTAGACAATCTCTGTGTGAGGGGGAAATGGGCCCAAACTTGACTGACCACGACCAGATTGTCTGTGTCGTGGGGTGTTGATGTTCATAAGGGCACAAGAAGATGGATCAGGCCAAAGGGGGCCCATCTAGTCCAGCATCCTGTTCTCACAGGCGCCATTCAGATACCCGTGGGAAAACTGCAAGCAGGATTTGAACACAAGAGCCCTCTCCCCTCCTGTGGTTTCGAACGACTGGTGTTCAGAAGCATGGCTGCCTCCAACTGTGCAGGCCGAGCAGAGCCATCCTGGCTAACTAGCCACCGAGAGCCCCTCTCATACATGACTCCCTCTATGGAGTCAGCTAGCTAAGCCCTGTGACTTCAGTTCCAGCATGACCCTGGCCAGGAGTCTCTCATTCCTTTCCCTCTCTCAGTTCACTGACCTTTGCAAGAAGTGGGGGTCCAACCCCCCCAACCGTTGGAAGGAAGCCCCCACCCCCTGCATCTTCCGTGTTCAGACCCACCACCATATTTTTGTGCTCGCTGGCCAAAGGGACCTGTCTGGCTCTGCTCTGACTCTTGCTGCTTTCCTTACTCAAGGAAGTTCAGTTGGAGGCGAGAAGTCGGTGGGGTGGTTCTGGGAAGGCAGTCAGGTGACTCAAAGCAAACTTCCCTCTCTCTCTCCCTTGTCCCAGTGGACTCAGCTGAAGATCCGTAAGCAGAACCTGACCAGGCTCTTTGAGAAGATGCAAGCCTACCAGTACGAGCAGATCTCTGCGGATCCAGACAAGCCTCTGGCAGACGGCATCAGAGCCCTGGACACCACCGACATGGAGAGGTACCGTCTCTCCTCAGAGCTGTTAGGCCAAAACTTCAAGGCAAGCCGGTGCCTTGTCTCAATGGGAACACGTGGTTCCCCCTGGCCGGCCTGTCTGTCTCTTCCCGAGAGCCTCGGGGAAAACTTTCTGTGTCTTCTTTTCTTGACTAGGGCTGCCCTTTTGCCATTTCTTGTCATTGTCGTGATTTTGAACAAAAGGGACACTGCAAGTATTTTAAGGAGAGTCTCCTTACATCCAATCGTACCTTGGTTGTCAAACGGAATCCATTCTGGAACTCCATTCAGATTCCGAAAACATTCGACAACCATGGCGCGGCTTCTGATTGGCTGCAGGAGCTTCCTGCACATAATCGAAAGCCGAGTTGGATGTTTGGCTTCCAAAGAACGTTTGCAAAGCAGAACACTCACTTCCGGGTTTGCGGCGTTCAGGAGTCAAAACGTTTAACTCCCAAGGCACTCGGGATCCAAACTGTACTTAAGAAGTGAAGAAGAGTCTGGTCTAGCCATGTCCAAGGTCCGTTTTGGGGGCCTAATCCGGCCCGCAGGTTGGTTTGATGTTGCCCCTGTGGCAGTTTATTTCCTGGGGTAAAATCCTAAGAAAACCTCAACAACTTCAATCCTAAAAAAATCTCAGCATCTTCAATCCTAAAAAAAGTTAGTAAAGTAAAGAAATGAAATCTGTTTCTTGTGGCTCCCGCCAAATATATATATATTTTAAAATGCCTTCTCCTGCTTCTGTTTTGGCAGGCTGAAGGACGTGCAGTCCATGGATGAGCTGCGGGATGTGTACAACCACTTCCTGCTCTACTATGGGCGAGATATCCCCAAGATGCAGAATGCTGCCAAGGCAAGCCGCAAGAAGCACAAGAGGGTCCGGGAGGACGGCGAGGAGGAGGAAGGTATGTGGGTTGCAGGAAGGGGCTGCCTGGTTTCTAAGGTGGTCGTCTCCATACTCCCACCCCACCATCTCCCCCCTCTGGTGCCTTCGCTACAGGGCTGTCTCTCTCCCCCACCCTCTGAGCCTGGCTTTCTGCACATGGTGGTGGGGCCTGGCCCCATACCCTCCCTGTGCCAATTGCTGTGGGTCGCTAAAGCCCTGAAACTGGGCTGCTGCCTTCCTTTCGCATCAGAGGTCTCTGCATCTCTGTGTTAGTTCAGCCTCCCCCTCTTGGGGTTTCCTCTGGGCATTGTTGCCCTGTGAGGCATCTTCGCAGCCACACTGCCTGTCGGACTGATGGGTGTTGTAATCCCAGGCCATCAGGAGGAGCACCAAGCTAGGAGTGGCTGTGCTAGAGAGACGAGATGCTCATGGTGAATCTCCCCCCTTGCTGGATGGGGGAAGGAGGCGGCCTCTCTCACTTTGTCAGGGGGGCTCCCCTTTCCTTGAGATTTCTTGTTAGTTTATTTATTGGATTTATAGTCCACTTTTCCTTCAAGGCACTCTTAAGTGGCGTACATGGTCCTTCTCCCCATTTAATGCCCACAACAACCTTGTGGGGTAGGTTAGGCTGAGAGGCAGTGATTGGCTTCCAAGATCACCCATGGCTGAGTCGGGGAATTTGAACCCTGGTCTCCCCTGGGTCCTAGTCCAACACCCTTAACCACTGTGCCACAGTCCCTCTCTGCTGATGTTCCCAATGTGTCTGGCCTCTCCTGGTGGTCCCTGGTAGTTGGGCATTTCCCCAAGGGCCTCTCTCTCTCTTTCCTTCTCCAGGCGAAGGGGAGGACGTGGAGGACGAAGAGCAGAAGGGGCCGGAGCTCAAGCAGGCGTCTCGACGGGACATGTATACTATCTGCCAAGCGGCTGGCCTAGGTAGGTACCAGCTCCTGTGCTCCCTTGGCCTTTGCAGTGAGCCAGTTCTCTGCCTCCGCAGTTGGAGACAGCCGTACTTCTGAATCCCTGTTGCTGGAAACCTCAGGAGGGGAGAGGGCTGCTCTTGTGTTCAAATCCTGCTTGGGGACTTCTGGTCGGCCCCTATGAGAACAGGAGGCTGGGATAGGTGGTGGTGATAATAATAATAATTTTTAAAAAATATTTATACCCCGCCCATCTGGCTGGGTTTCCCCAGCCACTCTGGGCGGCTTCCAACAAAAGATTACAAATACATTAAAACATCAGTCATTAAAAACTTCCCTAAACCGGGCTGCCTTCAGATGTCTTCTAAACATCAGATAGTTGTTTATTTCTTTGAAATCTGATGGGAGGGCGTTCCACAGGGCAGGTGCCACTACGAAGAAGGCCCTCTGCCTGGTTCCCTGTAACTTGGCTTCTCGCAGTGAGGGAACCACCAGAAGGCCCTCGGCGCTTGAGCTCAGTATCCGGGTTAAATGCTGGGGGTGGATGACTGACGGTAAACTCCAGCAGGGCTATCCTTATATTCTCATGACTGACGGTTGCTGTTGTCCACCTAGATGGCCTAGCCAAGAAGTTTGGGCTGACCCCCGAACAGTTTGGGGAGAACTTGCGTGACAGTTACCAGCGCCACGAAACAGAGCAGTTCCCAGCTGAGCCCTTGGAGCTGGCCAAGGATTACGTCTGCAGGTAGGAGCCCTGGCTCAGGTGTAGCACCCTCCTGGCTGGGGAGCGGGGACCCTTTGACCTGTCTGCCTCAGTTTCTTCCTTTGGAAAGGAACTCAAAATGTCTTGGCGTTAACAGCAATAATGTTAAGGCTTTTGGAAAATAAAAATAGCAATAGTCTAAAAGCAGATTAAAACTCGCAGCAACTTACCTAAACCAGAATGTTTTCAGTAGATGCCAAAACGTGTACAGCAAAGGCACCTGCATGTTTGCAATAGGCAGGGAGTTTCAACGTGCTGCCACACCAGTAACAGTGCCAGTTCCATCAGTTTAAGTGGTCAAGTGGGCATAAACCACACTTTGGTTATAAGCCCAGAACACATTGCAATTAGTTTTAGAATATCAGACACAGCGGTACAGAAGCTGGTTGGCAAAGCCTCTTGGGTTTGACCGGGCTGCCTGAATAATGCACGTTTTTAGAAGGCTTCCTGTGGGTGGGCTGTGATGAAGGCGGAGAAGGGAGGGAGTGGGTGGGAGGGAGTTGTGAATAACAGCTGGAGGCTGGGAGTGAGGAAGGGGGTGATCCTGCGCCCCACCCTGACCCAGCCGTGCCCTTGCCTTGGCGCTCTCCACAGCCAGTTCCCCACCCCGGAGGCCGTGCTGGAAGGGGCCTGCTACATGGTGGCCCTGCAGATTGCCCGCGAGCCCTTGGTCCGGCAGGTCCTGCGCCAGACCTTCCAGGAAAGGGCAAAGATCAACGTCGCTCCTACCAAGAAAGGGAAGAAGGTAAAGCGCACCTGCCTGGGTGGTTCTCCCTGGCGAACGGGGGGAATCTGGTGCCAAGGCTCTCTCTGCTGCAGTGGTGGTGGAGCTGTTTGGCTTGGGCTTTGGACAGACCCGGGTTCAAATCCCTCTTCGTGTGGCTGTCCCCAAGGCCCAGCCAGTAATTCTACAAACCCGTTTGCGGCACGCTTGAGAATTCACAGTTCAGCAAGCAAAGGCTTACATTTAAAAACTGAGCAAGCAGAAGCTGTGAAAGAAAATGTGGAAGAGGAAGTGGAAGACCATGGCAATATATCTCTCTGTCTCTCAGCCTGGTCCTACCTCACAGGGTTGCTGTGAGGGTGGGGGGAGCAAGAACCTTGAGTTCCTTGGGTTGGAGGGAAGGCATTAAAACATGCCCAATTGGCAGGGGAAAAGAGAGGCGAGCCCTGGTGGTCGAGGGGAATAGCTGAATTCCAAAAACATTGGCATGGAATTGGGGGCTGCGAGGGTGTCCTGGGAGGGCCTGCATGGAGTGTTCCTCTCTTCCCCTCCTGAGTCGCTGCCTTCTCTCTCCCCTCCCCTTCTCAAAACGGCAGGATGTGGACGAGGCCCATTACGCCTACTCCTTCAAGTACCTGAAGAACAAGCCTGTGAAGGAACTGCGGGACGACCAGTTTCTGAAGATCTGCCTGGCCAAGGACGAGGGGCTCCTGACCATTGACATCTGCATCGACATGAAGGGCGTTGAGGGGTGAGTCTGCGCCTGAAGACACCCCCCCCCATTTCCTCCGCTGGGTGAATCTCAATGTCATTGGGTGGGTAGTAAGTTGCTCTGTGGCAGATCATCGGCTTTGCTTGCATGCAGAAGGTCCCAGGTCCAATCCTGGCGTCTGTCTCCAAGTAGGGCTGCAAAGGACCTGAGTCCAGCTGCAGCCGCTGTCCCTGTAGCATTCCCCAAACAAGGAAGGATTGGACTCTGATTAATAAAATACACACGAGGCTTGATCAGCAAGACTCTGGGAGGAGTGCATATAATAATCCTCCTCTCCACCCCTCGGCCCAGGTCGTTTTATTCACAAAAGAACTTTATACACAGTGTTTGTAAAAACCAATCAAATTTCCCCTGAGCATTTAAAAAAACAACAACCCCGTGGGACAAAGTCAGATCAGAAGAAATCCTGTTAACTACAAAGACTACTTTGAACATGCCTACGTATCTGGGAGTAAATAAAGCAGGACTTGAGGAATACATTCAGCAAACCCAAAGGTCATAAACAAGCAGTAAAGGAAGGAAGGATGGGGTAGTATTTGCCATCTCTTTGTGAACTCTCTTCCTGGCCCTAAGATCTATCTAAAGATTAACAAACTCAAGGAAAGGTACATCAAAGAAGCTACCTGTCAAATTGATATGTGGATGCTTGCGAAGATAACAGCCCAGGACTCCAGCCTGTCTTTTACAGGATTTATTGAGTGCAAAAACTTATGTACAGTGCAGAGGTTTTCAAAGCATGTCTGCCTCAATCGCTAGCAGTTTCTGGAAGTGGTTCTCACCTGTTCCCCCTCCAGCAGAAAACCCCCGGAAACCCTCCTCTTCTTTTCCTTTCCTTACGTGAAAAACTAAGCGCCGGAAGCTGCTCCTTTCTCTCTTCGATCGCAGCCTTTGAGCTTCTCTCTCTCTCTCATCTTCGGTGTCTCCTGAAAGTCTCTTCTCCCCCAACTCTGATGAAGTACAGCTGCTCATCAGAGGAGGCTCTCTGTGCATTCCTGTCTCTCCCCCCTTCTCTGCGAACCCATCCCTGACACTATCTACTATCTTTATGACTCAGGATGCCCAGTGAAGCAACTGGCCTGTGTTTTTAGAATGCTGATAGGTATCTGTCAGGCAGAGAAATAGGACATAGATGCAGAGGCATGGATTGATCAGAAATCATATCAAAATGGCTCAAACCCAGACAACGCAATGCTTTCATTGCTGACACAAATGGCTTGCTCCATATTTTTTTATAATTCCTCATAGCAATCCCACCTGATCACTACAGTCCCCTCTTGAGTTGCCCAGCCAACTGGCATCCAGGGGCCTTTACTGCCTCCTAGTGGTGGGAGGAGTGACGAAGCCATGATGCCTAGGAGCCCCTGACTGCCTCCTCCTCCTCCTCCCTTTCCAGCTACGGCAACGACCAGTCCTACTTCGAGGAGATCAAGCAGTTCTACTACCGCGACGAGTTCAGCCACCAGGTGCAGGAGTGGAACCGGCAGCGCACCTTGGCCATTGAGCGGGCGCTCAACCAGTTCCTCTACGTCCAGATGGCCATGGAGCTGAAGAACAAGCTGCTGGTGGAAGCCAAGGAGTTTGTCATCAAGGTGGGTGTCCAATGCTGCCCACCCCAACCCCCCTTGGCTTAGGCCCCATGTGCTTGGGGAGCAACTGGCAGGCAGCTCCTGCCTCTGGGAGAGCAGGCCTAGCCTAGATGGTTGCTCAAGGAAGAATCCTAGAATTGTAGAGTTGGAAGGGACCTCTTGGGTCATCTAGTGCAACCCCCTGCAATGCAGGTGTCACAGCTGAAAAATCCCTGACACCGGAGTAGGTGAGCAGGCTTTCTTACTGCAGGCTGGGGGTGGGGTTGCATTTGGCATCTGGAAAAATCCATGTTTTAATTTCCCCCTCTTTGTTAAGCAAAACTTATGGTGAAATCCCAGCCCTGGGCCAGGGGAGTTGGGAGGAGACCTCCTTCCGCCACCCCTCTGTGTCATCAAGCTTTCCACTTCCCAGTGCCAAAAAAAAGTCTTTGGGGAACATGCATCATGAATGCGGAAAAATCCCTGCAAAGCAGATGCGCATGATTCTGTCCGATTTTGTGTAGTTTAGTTCCAGGAAACAAGAGCCAGGTGTGCCAGCTGTGGTGATGGCAGATACTCTGGTCCTTTTCTCAATGTGCTACCGCCCTTCCTCTCCAGAGAGGCTGCCTTGCTTTGCACGGAAGAAAGAAACGAGCATTCCTTTTTGCATATTTAATATACGGATGAGCCAGGTGACAGTGGGCGACTTTGTGTTTCGAGTATTTGCACCCGAGATAAAATCACATCATAGAAGTGGCTCCCAAGCTTGGGGGGGGGCACAGCCCCCTCAGATCCATAAAGTCATCCCCCTACCCTATGAAAAGCATCGTTCAGAACAGCTGTTTGCACAACCCACTAATAACACAAGGAAATTCAAAACAGTAACAATTAATTGCACATTTATTCATAATCCAGTTAAAACTATTTAATTTAATTCAAAAAAACCAGAAGAACTTTATTTTTCAAAGCTTTGCCAGCTCCAGTTCCCCTTGCCTCTTAGGGAATTCCACCGCCCCCTTTGGGGACCACTCTCATGCAGCCCCAAAATGGTTTTTCGAGCTCTGCCCCTTAGATACTTTCTGAGGTTCCGTCAAACCCTCCAAATGGTCCAGGTGGAAGTTTCTTCCAGGGTCTGCCCATGAGTCGCCTTCCTCCTTCCTTTTCTAGGCTTGCAGCCGGAAGCTGCACAACTGGCTGAAGGCGGCTCCTTACCGGCCAGACCAGCAGGTGGAGGAAGACGACGACTTCATGGACGAGAACCAGGGGAAGGGCATCCGGGTGCTGGGCATCGCCTTCTCCTCGGCCAGGTATGGAGGCTCCTTGGCAGAGATGCGTCCCCAGCGCCCTGGTGGGGTTTCCTCCCCGCTTTTCTAACGGCGCACCGTTCCTTTTTCTTACAGAGACCACCCTGTCTTTTGCGCCCTGGTGAATGGGGAAGGGGAGGTGACGGATTTCCTGCGCCTGCCGCATTTCACCAAGCGAAGGAACGCCTGGCGGGAGGAGGAGAGAGAGAAGAAGGTGAGGGGAGAAGCTGAAGTCTTTGCTAGGAAGCCACCAGATACTTGCGGGAGCTTCTGGTGCAAGGAGCCGGTCTGTGGTTTTCCTCCCACTGCCAGTCTGGAAGTGCAGGGCTGCTGGTGTGTCTCTGGTCTCAGGCCTAGAACATTCTCCCCGCAGTCTGCTGCAACCCTCATCTGAAATACAATACAATACGATAATCTTTATTGACATTGTCCCATACAGAACAGCGAAATTGGAAAAATCTATACCAGACATTCAGAAACCAACAAGCCAGCTATCCCAGCCTAGTTAGCCCCCTAAAAACTCTGATACCCCGTGATTAAATAGGATATACTCCCATAGAGACTACCTCACACTGTGTTTAAAACCAAAATCGCATTTGGATAGAAACTGTTTCTCAGGCGGCTAGTCCTAGTCTTTATAACCCTGTACCTTCTTCCAGAAGGCAGAAGCTGAAAGAGATCATTTCCGGGGTGCGCACTATCTCTGCAGCTTTCTTGTTTCTGGTATAGTGGTAGAGTCCTGGGCTCTAAGACCTGGGAGAGACCAGGGTTCAAATCCCCTTCTTCTTTCCCGCCCCCAACTCCCTGGTGGAAATTTGAGCCCATCACAAGCCCTGCCTCCATACTGGCTGAGAGGGCTTTCTTCCCATCACCAAATCACCTGCTTTAGGAGCCTTCATGTGTAAAGTCGCTGTGTTCTGTCCGGTGTCCTTTCTGCCTCCCTCACTCTCTACCCCTTTCTCTGCCCTCAGGCTCAGGATATCGAGACCCTGAAGAAATTCCTGCTCAGCAAGAAGCCCCACGTGGTCACCATTGCCGGAGAGAACAGGTGAGCCACCTGAACAGCAAAAGAGCCTGACTGCTGGATCATGCTCAGGACTCCTCTAATTCACCATCCTGCCGGATGCCTCCTCCTCAGCACATTCAGCCCTCATCCCATTTTTAAAAAAATATATTTATCTCCTACTTTTCTGTTTTAAACACAAAACAATCACGACTCCAAGCAGCTTTCATCATACTTTAAAACAGCCAGCTGGAGTGAGGGTGTGTACAGGGCCTGCTGTGTATCATCTACTCCTGGTTTATATTTGGCGTTTTTGCTTTTTGTTTTCGGATTGGCTGTTTTAAATACTTGATGCAAGCTGCCTTGAGTGCTTCTGCTGCAACAGGAAAGGAGGATATGAATGTTTTAAGAACAGCAGAAGTTTGCTCAGGAATGAGCAAGTAGCAGCTCAGTGCCGGGGGATAGGGGACCTTTTTCACCCTGAAGGCCACATTCCCTTCTGGTTTTTTATTTTAAAATATTTTTTATTACAAATTTGCAACATATTTTAACATAAGCAAAAATTCAAATTACATTTACATTTCAAAATCCACCCCCCCCCCCACTTCTCACAACTTCCCTTCCTGGTTTATCACATTCTTGTTTCTTCTGCTTATAATATACACCTTATACACTAAAATTAAAGTTATACATTCTTAATCTATTTTATATTTTCTATTTATTAATTGTAAGTGCCGGCCATGTTCCCTTCTGGATCATAGCCGTCAACGTTTCCCTTTTTTAAAGGGAAATTCACTTGTTCCGAATAGGATTCCTTGCAAGAAAAGGGAAAAAGTTGATAGCTATGTTCTGGATGCAGCCTGCCAGGGGCCCGCATGCTGGGGTGGGCGGGGCCAGAGGCAAAAGTGGGAGGAGCAACAAATGTAAACTGCCTTTGCATGGTAGACTAGTTTCTCCATTCAGAAATCCCTTTGCAGCCTTCATCCAGAAAAACGAGAGGCATCAATAGGGTCCAGCCAGGCAAAAACACTCAAGGGAAGGTCCAGCACTGGGCCGGTGACGGGGTGTGTCCTGAGGGCCAGATAGAGAGGTTGGGGGGGGTCATCTTTACGTAGAGCAAACCCTGCGCCCAGACAGGGACAGGATGCCTTCTGCTGCACGGCTCCCTCTTTGGGGTCAAGAGATGCCGCTCAGTTTGCAACGGTGGTTCGCTCTCTCTCATGGCCAAGCTCTCAGCTGTTTCCTGCTTCCTCCTCTCCCTTTGCCAGGGATGCCCAGATGCTGATAGAGGACGTGAAGCGCATTGCCCACGAGCTGGACCAAGGGCAGCAGCTCTCCTCCATTGGGGTGGAGCTGGTGGACAATGAGCTGGCCACTCTCTACATGAACAGCAAGAAGTCCGAGGTGAGCCTGGAGACCCTCCCCCCCCCCCATTGCCCAAACTCGGGACACTTGCTGTCCCCTGCCTGAAGCCCTGGAGAGCCACTGCCAGCCAGGGTAGGCACTGCTGAGCTAGACGGACCAAGGGGCTCTAAATGAGGTACCGTAGTTTTCTGTGTATAAGGCGAGGTTTTTTGACTTTTAAAATATGTTACAAATTGGGTGTCGTCTTATACATGGAGGGGACAGACAATAGGTGGTTTATGCGACACGTGCGATGGGCAGCACTGGTCAATCTATGGGCAATCCTCCAAAAAAGCTCAACAACTCTGGGCAATCTCCCCCCGTTTTCCTAATTTTGAGTCCCCCAAAATAGGGGGCGTCTTATACACAGAAAAATACAGTAGTTTCTTGCGTAGTGTCTAGCTTTTAAAAAGTGTTTTATTTTATTTGTGGTTACAGTCCAGGAGCCTTCAGCAAATTTGAAAACTGATTCCCCCCACCCATTTCTCGTGATGCTATATCTTATTGCCGTTCATATTACAGTGGTACCTCCGGTTAAGTACTTAATTTGTTCCGGAGGTCCATACTTAACCTGAAACTGTTCTTAACTTGAAGCACCACTTTAGCTAATGGGACCTCCTGCTGCCGCTGCGCCACCAGAGCACGATTTCTGTTCTCATCCTGAAGGAAAGTTCTTAACCCAAGGTTAAGAATTTCTGGGTTAGCGGAGTCTGTAACCTGGAGCGTCTGTAACCCGAGGTACCACTGTATTTGGATGTCATGGGAAGCTGCCTCACGTGTGGTTATGAGAGGAGGGCTGTATGAACCCCTTTCTGGTGTGATTCTCTTGCAGACCGAATTCCGGGATTACCCCCCTGTCCTGCGCCAGGCCGTCTCCCTCGCCCGCCGCATCCAGGACCCCCTGATTGAGTTCGCTCAGGTCTGCAGCTCCGACGAGGACATCCTCTGCCTCAAGCTGCACCCTCTGCAGGTAATACCACCGGGAGAAGATCTCCTTCAGAAAGCAAGACTTGCCGTCCTTTGCTCAGCATCAAATTCTGTATCTGTAAAGAATTCCATGTCTGGAGAGGCACTGCTTTTTCATTCGGAAATCTGGTTCAGTCCCTGGAAGTGTGTGAAGGCTTTCAGTTGTCCGTTGAAATCCCGGAGGCCGGCTGTGAAAAGGGCTTGTGTCTGGGGTTGGGGGGCTGCGGGGGGGGGGGACGGCAGGCGGTCATTTTCCATTGCAAGCTGAAGCAGAATAAATCATGCTGAGTCCCTGCCTCTTTATCCCCTTGCCTTTGATATATTTTAAGATCCACCTTACTCCCACTTTGTTGTAATCTGCTTTAACTGTTTTTTTAATATTGTGTTCTTAAATTCTTGTAACCTGCCCCGGGACCTCATGGAGGGGGGAAGGCAGGTAAAATAAATAAATACATGAATTACATTACATTTGTATCCCACCCTTCATCTGCAGATCTGAAGGCAGTTCACAGCATAAAATTACAATAGAAAACATAATAAAAATAAGAATAAAAACAGACCAATAACTCCCCCTCCCACAACACATTTAAAAGGGTGTGCCAATCAGTTAACGGCCCGGTTGCAGAGCGATGTTTTCACCGGGTGCCTAAAAGTGTTTAATGAAGGTGCCCGTTGACGAGGGCTGCCCTGTGCCCTGCAGTCTGCCACCCTGGAGCTGAGCCTCACGGCTCCGGTGTGTGAGTATAGAATATAATAAAATAGAGTAGATTTTTATTATTACGGTCACAGACCAGTTCCGGGTCACTTACAATATCAGGAAAATCATAAAACACAACAGGAATACATTGAATTGCAATTGGGTATAACAGAGACAATTCAGCTATAGCAGCAGTTAAAAAAATAGATTAAATCTTGATCACTAAAATATAACCTAAAATTATCATTTAAAACCTTAATCATTTTGGTAGTACAGCTTGTTCCCTGAGTTTTATGGCAGCCGCACAGAATTTGGCCACCCTTAGTGTGAGTTTTAGACATTGAGGTTCAGACCCATTTGGAGATTTTTGTATAACAGGAGCGATAAATACCGAGCGTATATCCCTGTAGAAACGGCAGCGTAACAAGGCATGAGAGACAGTTTCTACCTCCATCAAGCTGCAGGGGCAGACTCATTCCACATACGGGTTTACCCTCGAATCTGCCCTGCAATAAGGCAGATGGCAGCCCGTTGATGTGGGTGTGTTTTTTCTCCCCCAGGAGCACGTGGTGAAGGAGGATCTGCTGAACTCCCTGCACTGTGAGTTCATCAACCGTGTGAACGAGGTCGGGGTGGACGTCAACCGGGCCATAGCTCACCCGCATAGCCAGGCCCTCCTGCAGTACGTCTGTGGCCTGGGGCCCCGCAAGGGCACTCACCTGCTGAAGGTAAGCAGAAGGCCCTAACAAGTCAAAGACGGCACTTGCGTAAGTCTCCCCCTTGAGGCCAGGGTGGCCTCACTCTGCCTCCTGGTAGTAGGGGCCTGTCCTGCTTCCAGCTCTGGGTTGGTTCAGTCTCCAGGGAATGATCCTTGCCTGAAATTCTACAGAGCTGCTGGCAGTCTGTGTAGGCAGCACTGAGCTATATGGACCCAGAAGTCGTATCTTTGTAGAAGACAGCTTCCTGTGTTTCCATTTAAAAATCTCTTCATTTAGAATCATGAGGACTAGGGTTTTCCTTTTGAAGGGAAGTAGCTTTAGGTTAGTGGTAGAGCACCTGCTTCGTATGGGAACGACGAAATGTCTGAAGCCGTGTGGACAACACTGAGCTACGTGGAACTGTAGGGGAAACACTAGTTTCCCTTACTGGAGGTCAGTAATAAATCAATCAGCGTTTATTTTGCGCATGCAAGGCGGCAGCCCTAATGCAGAAGTCACTGCAAAGAATTCAAATGCAGTACAAGCATAGGTGTGGCAACAAAAAAATCATCCACCCCACCCCTTCATCGCGTTTGCTCAACACCGTCGTGAAGCATCGTTTCAGCGACACTAACCAACCAGCAGTTTACCCCTTTTGACACAAACGGTCCCTTTCGTTGGTTCTCTGTTTTACAGCGCCGGCGATGCAGAAGTGCTTGATCTGCAGTTCTCTTTGCAGCTTCTACAGCATTTGTTGCATTCTGCATCTCCTGATATCTCCTGATGTTCTCTTTTCTGTAACATGGCTCACTGGCTCCTTTTCAGCCACGTCAACTGTGGCCTTGTCTTTCCCCCTCCTAACAGTTTCTTATCAGGGCAACGCAACGATTTATCTGTTTTGGCCTCTTGGTATAAGGCAGCCTCCTACACTCGTGTATTACGGAAGAGGCCCAGCTCAGCAGGAGAGCCGCCTGCCTGCCTCGCAAGCAGAAGTTCCCAGGTTCAGTCCTGGGCATCTCAGCTGGAAAAGGGACAGGCAGGAGGTGACAGGACAGGGCTTTCTCTGCCCTGGGACCTTGCAGAGCCCCTGCCAGTCAGAGGAGGCTACCGTGGGCTTAGAGGGACAAACATCCTGTCCGAGCATAAGGCAAGAGGACATGGCATTGAGGCCCTTGCCCAGGCCACCCAACCTCCTTATATAAGGCAGCTCCTTTCTGCCAGGACGAAATGCCTCCCTCTGGGCAGAGCTGTGCCACATAATTCCTGCTCTGCATTTGTAAAAACTCAAATCTTTTAGTGTGGCGGCACCTGCACTTTGGAGCTCCCTGCCGTTTTACCCCAGGCAGGCCCTTTCGCTGTGTTCCTTAAAGCACCTCCCAAAAACATTTTTTAATTTAGACGAAGCCTACTCGGATGCCTAGATTGCTGGCCTGTTTTTAGTTTTAATTTTTGAAATGTTTTAATTGGTTCTTATTAACAACCCTGTTGTTTTCTTATTTGAGGTTTTCTACGATCAAACAGCGCATGAATTTTTATGAAATGAAATAAAGGGATGCTCTGTGCTCCTCTTAGATTCTGAAGCAGAACAACACCCGGCTGGAGAACCGGACCCAGCTGGTCACCATGTGCCACATGGGGCCTAAAGTCTTCATCAACTGTGCCGGCTTCATCAAGATCGACACAGCATCGCTGGGCGACAGGTGAGCAAGCGGGGCGGCAGCGGGGGGTGGGGGTGAAAGGTTTCCCTCCCTGTCCTTCGGGTCTCAGGTTGGTTCACAGGATAAGCCAAGGATCAGCAAACTTTTTCAGCAGGGGGCCGGTCCACTGTCCCTCAGACCTTGTGGGGGGCTGGACTATATTTTGAAGGGGGGGGGGGAATCAACAAATTCCTGTGCCCCACAAATAACCCAGAGGTGCATTTTAAATAAAAGAACACATTCTACTCATGTAAAAACACGCTGGTTCCCGGACCGTCCGCGGGCCGGATTGAGAAGGCGATTGGGCTGGATCTGGCCCCCGGGCCTTAGTTTGCCTACCCATGGGATTACTGTTATTTTTTATAAATGGTTCTATAGATTTTTTAAATAAATAAATAAAATAAAATAGAGAGAGTCTGGCTGCTGGATCAGGCTAGAGACTCAGTATTGTGTCCTCACCGTGGAGAGTCAGGTGCCTGCAGGAAGCCCCCAGGTGGGATCCAAACACGAGAGCCCTCTCCCCTCCTGGGGCTTCCAGCAACAGGTCTTCAGAGGCATCCTGCCTCCCGCAGTAGAGGTGCAGAACACCCCTTGTGGCTGGTCACCACTGGTAGCCTTCTGTTCCTCCGTGAATTTGTCTCACCCTCTTTTATAGCCATTCCTGCATCAGGACTTCCTTCTGTTCCAGGGGGTCTCGGTCGCCTTTGCAAGACCAGCGCACTCCAGTTTTTCACACCTTCTGCTCAGTCCTCCTTTTCCTTCTCTTATTGTAGCACGGACTCCTACATCGAGGTCTTGGACGGGTCCAGGGTCCACCCAGAGACCTACGAGTGGGCCCGGAAGATGGCCGTTGACGCCCTGGAGTACGATGAGTCAGCTGAGGATGCCAACCCGGCCGGAGCTCTGGAGGAGATCCTGGAAAACCCAGAGCGCCTGAAGGACCTGGACCTGGATGCCTTTGCCGAAGAGCTGGAGAGACAGGTTGGTGGCGGGAAGAGCCCTGAGGGGCTTAGATGGGGGGCGGGGAGAATCTGGCCCTCTGGTTCTCACCTCTCCTTTTTCTGTCTGTCTCCCCCTCTCTCAGGGCTACGGTGACAAGCACATCACCCTGTATGACATCCGAGCCGAGCTGAGCTGCCGCTACAAGGACCTGAGGAGCCCCTACCGCTCCCCCAACTCGGAAGAGGTCTTCAACATGCTGACGAAGGAGACACCCGAGACGTTCTATATAGGTAGGAGATGTTCTATAAATGTCTGCCTCTCCCCTCGGGGCAAGGCTACCGAGGAGGAGGAGGAGGGCAGTTGCTGTTCCGGTGCTTATGGCCAGAGAAGCGGGGGCACTGATGGAGACTGGGAGGGGTGTCACCAGCACACCCCCTGGGGCCACCAGTGTGCTGCCAGCCTTCTTTATTTATTTGGGTTTTGGGGATAAAGATTTGATTTCATTTTATAGCAAGTATAAAACAGACAGAACGGCTGCAACAGCATATGAAAATCAAAACCAAAAGGGGTTGCGAAACACCTCTTGTGCACCCATAAACTCCACCCTTCCCATCCCACCTGTGCCAATTTTTAAACATCTCTATAAACTTTTTTATTCCTCTATTAAGAGTGCTTCCTTCCCCAAAGGTCTGCTTTTGACTTTCTAAATATGGTTTATATGTTTTTTATTACATGGCTTTATGTATTCTCACTGTAAACTGCTTTGAGAGAGAGAGACGTATACAAATATTTGTACAATTAATCAACCTCCATCCCCAGGTAAACTCATCATCTGCAACGTGACGGGGATAGCCCACCGGCGGCCCCAGGGGGAGAGCTACGACCAGGCCATCCGGAACGACGAGACGGGCCTGTGGCAGTGCCCCTTCTGCCAGCAGGACAACTTCCCCGAGCTCAGCGAGGTAACAGAGCAACACCAGTGTGGTGCAGTGGTTAGAGAGGGTCAGACTAGGACCTGGAAAACTAGGGTTCAAGTCTCCATTCAGCCCCGGAGCTTGCCGGGTAGCCATCATGGTGTCTCAGCATAGTCTGCATCGCAGGGCTGTTGCAAGGATAAAACGAGGAGGGGGAGAACCGTATAGACCACTTTGAGCTCCTTGGAATAAAAGGTGGAATATAAATGCAACAAATGAATAGGTCTGCGCCATCAATAAGTCTCGTTCCCTGGCAGCTGCTGCGATGCTTGCTAGGCAGGGGCGCCTCACCTGGCCAGGCCTTTGGAGAGATCCCGGCTGAGGGCACACATGGCCAGCCAAGCAGCCACGCGAGTGTGTGTGTGTGTGTGTTTGCCTGGGTCCTGGTTAGGCAGAACTCCGCCCTCCACCCTCCTTTTGCCATGATCTGCTTCCTCTGCTCCGTTCCAGGTCTGGAACCACTTTGACAGCGGCTCTTGCCCCGGCCAGGCCATCGGGGTGAAGACACGGCTGGACAACGGCGTCACAGGCTTCATCCCCACCAAGTTCCTCAGTGACAAGGTGGTCAAGCGGCCAGAGGAGAGGGTCAAGGTAGGCCATTTCCCTGCCTCCAACCCCCTGCAGTTTAAGTATCACAGCTAAAGAATCCCTGACGGTGGCCACCCAACCTCTGTCTAAAAACCAACAGCTCTGACTGTCAGAAAGTTCTTCCTGATGTTGAGTCGGAATCTCCTTTCTCGTAACTTGGAGCCATGGGTTCGAGCCTTACCCTCCAGAGCAGGAGAAAATATATATATATATATATATATATATATATATATATATGTAGGTTTTGGTGTCCTCGGGTGTCTTCCCGTGTAAAAGTTGGGGTGTCTAGGCGACGTTTCGACGAGGTCTCACTCGTCATCTTCAGGCTGGTGCTTTCGGCTTCTTGTTACTGGAACAGAGCAGGGTCTCAGTGTTTGAGTTCCTATAAATACTGTTGAGGGGTGTGGTGTATAGCCTCCAATGTTCTGGGCCGAGAGGAAGTTCCTAGGCTAGTGTGCCTTTTCTTCTTTTGTTCCTTAGTTGCTTGAGGGATATCTTGAGTGATTTCTTGAGTGATATCCTGAGTACCACTTAGGTGGGTCATTAGGTGTGGATTAGTTGCTAAAGCCTTTGTGTCTTGACCTCTTGAACTTTGTGAAGAGTTTTTCTGAGAAGATGGCTGTAGTTGTGCTCTGGCTTGGCTTCGTGTATAGGGGCGAGCTGTGGTTTTGTGGCCTGTGCCAGCCAGATCTGTGTAGGGATTGCAGGGGGGTGCAGCATCCGGAGGTGCCATCATGGTTTGGCTACTGGATGCTGTCTGTAATTTATCTGTGGAGAGGGTCTGGGTTTGGGTCTGGTGTGGTTGATTGGTGATGGCGTTCTGTGTGCCTCTGGATCTGGTGTCAGTTTTTGTGGGGAGGGCTAATTGCCAGCCTGAAGATGACGAGTGAGACCTCGTCGAAACGTCGCCTAGACACCCCAACTTTTACACGGGAAGACACCCGAGGACACCAAAACCTACATACCTATACCCGTGAAAATCTACGAAAGCATATATATTATTAATTTTATTTTAATATATCATTTTCAACAATTATAAAACATACTTTTATATCTTATACGGGCTTTTTTTACTTCCGCCAATCACATATGAAAATTTTCCAGTCTTTTCCACTTAATTTGCATTTCTTTCTTTCATTATTACATAGAAGTATCATAACTAATGTCTTTCTTCTTTATCTTCTTTGCAATATTTCATATATTCCTCCTTACAAAACTTCTTGTAGTCCTACTAGCGTAATTTGTTGGTTACAGTTGCTCTTCAAATAGTTTGTATATTTCTTCCAGTCTTCTGTGAATATCTGGTCCCGTAGGTTTCGAATCCTTCCTGTCATCTTGTCCAATTCTTTGTAGTCCATTAACTTCGTCTGCCATTTTTCTTTCATCGGTATTTCTTCTTGCTTCCTTTTCTGGGCCAACAGGAGAAAACCATCTTGTTCCCTCTTCCCTGAGACAGCCCTTGAGATAGTTGAAGATGGCTCTCCTATCTCCTCTCAGTCTCCTCTTCTCCAGGCTAAACGTACCCAGCTCCTTCAACAGTTCCTTATCAGGCTTGGTTTCCTTGCTCCTCTCGGTTGCCCTCCTCTGCGCACCTCTTTCTCCTCCCGCTGACGGTCTGCCTCTGTCTTGCCCAGGTGGGGATGACCGTCCACTGCAGGATCATGAAGATCGACATTGAGAAGTTCAGCGCCGACCTGACCTGCCGGACGTCGGACTTGATGGACAAGAGCAATGAGTGGAAGCTTCCCAAGGACACCTACTACGACTTTGATGCCGAGGCCAGTGACCACAAGCAGGAGGAGGAGTACAAGAAGAGGCAGCAACGCACCAGTGAGTCCCTGGCGCTCAGCCGGCTGTCTTGGGGGCAGCCAGGAGGGTGGGCTGTGGTCCCAGTCAGTGGGGCAGCCGGCTGTCAGCCAGTGGGGAAGTGAGCAATAGAAAGAGCCTGTTGGATCAGCCCAGTGGCCCATCTGGTCCATAATCCTGTTCTTCCAGTGGCCAACCAGATGCCCCTTACAGGAATCCCGCAAGCACCAGAGTGTTTTCCCCTCTTGTGGCTTCCAGAAGCAACTGTGGAGGCAGAACCTAGCCATTATGGCCAGTAGCCATCGATAGCCCTCTCCTCCTCCTCCATCAATTTCTCCAGTCCTCTTTTAAAACCATCTAGTTTGGTGGCCATCCCTGCCTCCTGTGGCAGGGAGTTCCACAGTTTAACTTTGCGCTGCTTGGAAGGGCTTTCTTTGACCTGTCTCGTGTCTCCCAATACCCCACTTCGCTGGGTGTCCACAAGGTCTAGTGTTATATGAGAAAAGGAGAAAGCTTTCCTCTTCCCGCTCTCACCATGCATAACTCGCACTGTGTCCCCTCGAATTCACCTTTCCTCCAAGCAAGAAAGCTCAGTGCGCTGCCACCTCTCTTCCCCCTCTCCACAGCGTACATCAAGCGTGTGATAGCCCACCCTTCCTTCCACAACATCAACTTCAAGCAGGCTGAGAAGATGATGGAGACCATGGACCAGGGAGATGTCATCATCCGCCCCAGCAGCAAAGGAGAGAACCACCTGACGGTCACCTGGAAAGTCAGCGACAACATCTACCAGCACGTGGACGTCCGCGAGGAGGGCAAGGAGAACGCCTTCAGCCTGGGGGCCACCCTCTGGATCAACACAGAAGTGAGTCCGGAGTCAGGAAGCCTGGTGGGCTTGTGGGGAAACCCACCTTGACCCCCCCCCCCCGCCTGTAACCCTCTCTGCCTTTTCTGCCCCCAGGAGTTTGAGGACCTGGACGAGATTGTTGCCCGCTATGTGCAGCCGATGGCGTCCTTCGCTAGAGACCTGCTCAGCCACAAATACTACCAGGATTGCAACGGGGGAGACAGGAAGGTGAGCGCGCACACATCTGGGCAGAGCTGAGATTGGGGGCTTCTCTTTTCAAGGAAGAAGTGAGCCATGGGCGCTCCCTGCCCCTGTGAGTTGGCACTGCCGCTGGGGGAGAGGACCTTCCCAGGGAAAAGAGCCTAACCAGTGCCCACCAGGTGAGGTCAGGGTGCCAGGTGAGGCAATGCTGACTGGGCTTCGCAGCATGTCCGAAAGCCCCTTGACTTCCCCCGGGCGGCCATTCAAGGAGGGGAGAAGCCACCCCCTTCAGAAGCAGCATTGATAGCCCATTCTCTTACTGCTCTGTCTGTCTGCCAGAAACTGGAGGAGCTCCTGATCAAGACCAAGAAGGAGAAGCCCACCTTCATCCCCTACTTCATCTGCGCCTGCAAAGAACTTCCGGGCAAATTCCTGCTGGGCTACCAGCCACGGGGCAAGCCCAGGTGAGTTCCCCGCCGCCCCCGGGACTAGTCCTTGCAGGAACAGGGGAGGTGATGATAAGGTGCCTCTTGGGGGATCACTTTCCCCCTCCTGCCCACCCCCAACAAACCCCCTTTGGCTGGGAAGCTGCTTAGGCTGGGCCATTTCTCCATCTAGCCCCATAATGTCTCCTCTGATGGACAGCGGCTCCCCAAGAAAGAGCAGCTTTCCTGATATCTTCTCAGGAGGTGCTGTGGTCCTTCTGCGTGCAAAGCTAGACTGAGACCCAAGCCTGCTGACAGGCATTTTCAGGCCAGCTTCAGGAGCTGGCGGCAGGAACTCCCTGGCCTGGCCTCTGTCGCTTTTGCCCTTCCTCAGGACAGACGTGTCTTAAGTAGTCCCAGGAAATGGGGGAGGGGGGTCCTCTTGGGTGGTGGATGGCCCCGTCTCCCTGGCCTGGGCCTCATCACTTCCCACCTTGGGATGACTCTGAGCTGGGGTGTTCAACTCCATGTCACCAGGGTGGGGGCCACTTCTCTCCCCGCAGGATTGAGTATGTGACGGTTACGCCCGAAGGCTTCCGGTACCGCAGCCACATCTTTCCCACGGTCAACGGGCTTTTCCGATGGTTCAAGGATCACTATCAGGATCCTGTGCCAGGTAATCCCAGCCCCAATTAGGGGATAAAATCGGGGGCAGCGAGAGGCTTGATGTGCATCATGGGGATGCGGGAAAGGCGGCAGCCGTGAACCAGAAAGGCCGCTTCTGACAAAATAGCATGCCCCACTGCAGGGCAGGAGACAGGCTCGATGGCCCCTCCAACGTCACCCTAGGGCAGAGGTGGGGAGCCAGTGCCCTGCCCCCCCCCCCTTATGATATTGTTTGACTCCTTCCCATTGGCCATGCTGGCCGCAGTGGCAGATGGGAATTGGAGAGCATCAGGTTCCCCCTCCGTGCCCTAGAGCTAGCCAGCCTTCTTCCTCCCTCCTCGGTTGTGAGCCTGGGGTGCTGTCAGCTTGGAGGACAGGAGGTGCCTGTTGGAACTGGGCCTCCAACCTTCTGCTTCCTGTCTCCTGCTGAGGCAGACTGGTGGGACGGCCACCCCCAGGTGGTGGTTATGGGGAGAGGAGGCCTGATGGGGCTGGCCAGCTGCTGGAGAGCCGACGGAAAGAGCTTTGCTTCCCAGCCCTCTGACTGCTGGACTGCCCTCATTCGGTTGCACGCTGGGGGGCGGGGGGGGGGGAGATGGCCCATGCGCAAGAAGACCACAGTCCACTTGTGCAGCGACTTGGTCAGATCCCCAGGCCCCGCAATTCACCTCTCTTCCCACCCCCAGGAGTCACCCCCAGCAGCAGCAGCAGGACCAGGACTCCGGCTTCCATCAACGCGACTCCCGCAAACATCAACCTGGCAGGTGAGTCCCCTCTACCGCCGCCTCCCCTGCTTTTCCCGCCTGCTCTTGGCGTCTTTGCTCACGGGCTCCGCCTCGCTTCTGCCCCGCAGACCTGACCCGAGCGGTGAATGCCCTGCCACAGAACATGACCTCGCAGATGTTCAGCGCCATCGCGGCCGTGACGGGCCAGGGGCAGAACCCCAACGCCACCCCTGCGCAGTGGGCCTCCAGCCAGTACGGCTACGGAGGCAGCGGCGGCGGGAGCAGCGCTTACCACGTAGGTGAACGCAGGAAGAGAGGGGCCGAGTGGGGCAGAGGGCGGGGACTGGGGGGCACCGGGTGGGGCTGCTCTAGACTCGTTCTTCTGGTTTTCGCGGCAGCACATCCCCGCCAGCACTCAGGCTCCGGTTAAGGTAAGAATCATAGAGTTGGAAGGGTCCCCAATGGTCATTAGTCCACACACACCCTGGCCTGCTCTTGATTGTTCATACATCTGCCTTCCTTTGGGAAGGACGGTGGCTCAGCAGTACAGCATCTGCCTTGCGGTGGAAGGTCCCAGGTTCCGTCTGGGTTGGGAGACAACCCCTGCCAGTCAGTGTAGGCAGCACTGAACTAAATGGACCCAAGGTCTGACTTGCTTCCTAGCTGGGTATCTTCTTAAAGTGTGGGTATCGCAGCGTCGCCTGCATGCGGTTCCACCGTTTTTCTTCACATTGCGTTTTCTTCCACTAAACAGAGTAGATGAAAGGGAAATCAGCCGCGGGCAAGTGAGTAGCCCCCACTCTAAAGGAATGTGCTGGGGGGGGGGAGTATGGAGGAGGCAGGCTGGACGCTAGTGAGGGGGAGAGGACGTGAAGGACGCAGCTAAGCTGCCAGCGAGAAAAGGCTTAGCGGAGGAAGAATTTGCTGAGCCGACAGGCAGGCCGGCAGCGCTTGGCCGGCTGAGCTTGCTAATCGCCCGGCAGGCAGGGGCTGTGAGTGGAAGGGCCTCTGGTCCTCCCACTGACCTGGAATTAAGGGCACCTTCCTCCGCTCTTAATCCTGGCACCTCACAAACACTTGGCAGTGCCCTGCGGAGCGCAGTCAGGAGAGGGGGCTGCCTCTCGGGCAGAGGGCTGGGGAAAAGACTTCCTGCCTGAGACTCCCCTGGAGAGATGCTGCCAGTCTGTGTAGACAGGGCTGAGCTAGATGGAGGCAACAGTCTGATTTGGTATAAGGCGGCAGCCTCTTAAATCGGCCTTTAAGGCAGAACCATGAGGACCAGGATCTTGTTACATTTTTAGGGAAAGAGCAGCAGCAGCAGCAGCTCAGGAGCAGAGCACCTGCTTCGCGTGCAGAAGGTCCCTGGCTCAATCTATTTTTACTCAGTGTTAACTGCTTTTCATTCTGAATTTTGAATGGCTGAAATTCACACTGGGACCTGCCAGTAAAGGGTGGGTTATAACAATGATGAGGGGCTGGGAATGCCCCCCAACTTGAAGCCTTGCGGAGCTGCTGACTCGGCCGAAGGCAGCCTCCTTTGACCTCCCATCTCCTGGCTGGACGCAGAGGAAGGGTGGGGGGAGCCTCCAACAGAAAAAGGCTCAGAGCCCGGGGAATGATGAGTGGGAGGAGAGGGAACAGACTGGGAAGAGGAGGTTGAAACGGAAGGGGTAACAGTGGGCAGAAAGAATATTTGACAGAGAGCAGTCCAGACACGGAGGCAGAAGAAGAAGCCAGTGGTCTCCCTCTCCCCCATGGCCTCCCCGAACCAGAAGAGGCATGAAGAGAGAGAAGCAGAGGCAGTGCATTGGCATAGTCTCAGATTGCTTGTGAGGGACCTGGTGGGGGAGGGAGGTTTAGGCAGATGTGGGAAAGCAGGGACCTCTTCCTCAGTCCCCACAACTGCCTCATAGGGGCAAGACCTACTGGAACCAGTTGCTGTGCCTCCTGAGTCCACTTTGCTTCCTTGAATAAAGAGTTAACATCACTGACGCCGTGTGATTGATTGTTCACCTGCTCCTGACAGCTGGCCGCCTGCCGCTCATGACTGTGGCTCCACAAGCTCCTTTCTGATGCTCCCACTCAGCCCTTTTTCGTCATTGGCTAATCTGTACTTTAATCTCTTTGTCTCTCTCTCTTGTCCCAGGTCTTCACGACTCCTGCCCAGCAGCCAGTGGCCACCCCACTTCTGACCCCCAGCTACTCCTACACAACCCCCAGCCAGCCCATCACCACCCCCCAGTACCACCAGCTCCAGGCCAGCACCACGCCCCAGTCCACCCAGTCTCAGCCCCAGTCCCAGCCGTCCTCCAGCTCAGCGCAGAGGCAGCAACCCAAGTGAGTGCTCTCCTTGTTTTATTATTTACTTGAATGACGTTGCATTTCTATCCCCAAGGAGCACAAGGTGATGTACATGGTTCTCATTTAATCCTCACGGCAACCCTGTGAGGTAGGCTAGGCTAAGACCCAGTGGGCTTCATGGTCCCAGTCCAGTGCTCTAACCACTAGGCCACACTGGTTCATGATGGAGAAGTGGGGAGGTTGGAGAGGGAAGGGGGAGAAGAAGAAACCATGGGGGGAGAAAATTGGGGTGGGGTGAGACAAGGAGGAAAGGGCAGCACAGTTCAGTCAATTGATCAGTTGGGTTAAAAATATTCTTGATCTTTGGGGAGATTTGTAGAACACCTGGAGAGGGAAGGCTGGATTAAAACAAGCACTTTTTCAAAACCAAAAATTAAAAACAATGGCAGGCACCTCTTTAGAAGAGACTTTCCCCCCTATGTTTTGTGTGCATTTCAGTCTCTCTCACAGACTCCTCCAAGGCAGCGCTCACCTGCTGCAGGTGCTTGCCTCACCTGAGGCGCTGGCTTCTTTCAGAGTCGTCTTTAGACAGGTGCGCGTTTTGTGCTGGTGGAGCTGATCGGCTGAGGCTCCTGCTCTTCACTGGCGCAGGAGAAACCAGATTTCTTTCAGCGGGAGGGCAGCCCCTACGCTGGGGGCTTTGCTTGCCCGCTGGGGCCAGAAGTCTAGGTTCAATCCCCAGTGGCATCTCCAGGTGAGGCTGCAAATGTCCCCTGCCTAAAACCCTGGAGAGCCATGGCTGCTGGTCAGTGTAGACAACACTGATCAAGGGTCTGGCTCAGTATAAGGCAGCTTCCTATGTCCATATTTAAATCAGCACTTAATTCAGAACAATGAGGACTGGAATCCTGCCATATCTTTAGGGCTAGGGCACTTTATTTGCATGCAGAAAGCTCTGAATTCAGTTTCCAGCAGCAGCATCTCCAGGTAGGGCTGTGGAGGGACCCTCTGCCTCGACCCTTTGACTTAGCTCTGGTGTATGTCTCTAAACCGCAGTCCTGCACCAAGAGCTCCAGACACACAGCACACTCTGGATCAGCCCAGCTTTCGAAACGCCCATTGTTCTAGGCGCATTTTGTGACAGGGAATTTGCGCGAGTAGTTTCTGAGCTCTGAGGAGCAGTACTGCGCCTAAGATTTCAGGTTAAAACTGCAGCCTGGAAGGAAAGGAGGACATTTTTCTGCCTCCCCACTTCCAGCCAGTCTCTGAAGACAGGAGAAGAAGCCCTCTTAAGGGATGGGCATTGGAAGGACTAGGCCGTGTGAAAAATGAGCATAACAGTTTAGCTGCAGTTCATTCATTTTCAGCTTTGCATTCTTGTTGTTTAAAAAAGTGCGCCTAGACATTCTGTTGTTGCTCCTGTAACTTTGGTTTAAGGTGCCCTTTAGCCTCCAGCTTTCCTCTCTCCTTTTCTAGCACTGGATTGGCCTGTTATCCTTGACCTTCTTCCTTTCTCCCCCCCTGCCCAGGTCCAGCAGCCACACGGCCATCGACTGGGGCAAGATGGCGGAGCAGTGGCTGCAGGAGAAGGAGGCCGAGCGGAGGAAGCAGAAGCAGCGGCTGACCCCCCGCCCCTCACCCAGCCCCATGATCGAGAGCACGCCCATGTCGGTCGCCGGAGACGCCACCCCGCTGCTAGATGAGATGGACCGGTAGTCCTGCTCCCCTCGCTGCCGCCGGAGACCCCCTCCCTCCCTCCCTCCTGCCGGCTGGCCACCTCTCTCGGGGTCTTTGTTTCCTTTGCACTGGACACTTGAGGCATGTGCCAGGGACGCTGGGCAGCGCCCTCCTTGTGGGTTGGAGAGGAGAGGCCCTTGTGTATATACTGGCAGCGGAGGCAGCCTTTCTGCTGGGCGGGGCGCCAGTCCTGACCCGGCCTTCCCGCTGCTCTTCTGCGCTTTGCTCTCGCAGCCGGCGTCAGCCGGTCCTCCCGCCAGCGATGTTCTCTTTTTCCGAAACCGCCCCTGGAGTGCTGGCCAGATCCGGCTGCGTGGAGGAATAAAACCTTTGGGGTTGGGGGGGCAAGGGGTTCCAGGAGAGGGGCTCTGCCAGTGACTGGGCCAGGGTCTGCTCTCTCAGTCTCTCTCTCTCTGTGTCTGTCTGTCTGTCTTTCTCTCCCTCCTTCTTCGCTCATTGCCTGTATTTGTACGTATGAAAAGGGCTTTGCTTTTGCCCACCCCCCGGCATGCCAGGGCGAGGGGGGGGGCGCTCCGTGGCTGGAGCCCATCAGCTGGCTTTTCCTTGGCACACCCTCTCCGGGACAATATTTATTCAGTTGTGTTACTTTTAAAAAAAAAGGAGACTGCAGAGTTGAACCTGGGGCGACCGCGGCTTTTGTTTGGGAGCTGCGAAGTACCGGGAGAGTGAGAGTTTTGCGGCAGCCTGAATGCCAAGTAGTGCTCCCCCCCCCTTTACCCACCCCACTGCCCCCCCTCCGCTCACTCCCAACAGCACCAAGGAATAAATAGTGTTTCTACTGAACCTTTGTGGAGGTTTTCTCTCTCCTTGCTTGCCAGCCAAAGAGGGCAGAGACTGAGTCTGACTGGACTCCCTTGCACAAAACCCAGGGCCAAAGCGGGGGCAGTGGGGAGGTTGTGTTTGAGGGGCGGGAGGGAATCTGTGGGGTAGGAGGAACTGGCTTGGGGGGGGGGGGGACTCTGGAGATGCAGGGATTTAAGTTCCTTCCTTTTCTGCCCAGTCTCCTGTGGGTGGGGGGCTGGGGACAGCTCACCAAGCCCCCGCAACTGTGGCAGCCCTGGACAAAGTGGACAAAGGCTCTGCCTCAATTCCTGAGTGGCGGATCAGGGCCAGGCCATGTCTGCCATCTCTCTCCTTCCTCCCCAACCCTTTCCCGTCCCCATGAACCTTGGGCCTGGTCTCTGGAGCTGTTCTGTGCAGCGGGGTGGGGGGCACGCTCCTCTTGCCTTGTGCTCTGGAGCCCCCACCAGGTGGAGTCCCTTTGTCGCTTTGTGGCTTGTCCTCTCGACAGTGAAATCCTTGCTCTTTGGGGAGGCTGTCTGGCTGCTCCTGGGAAGCCAGGAGGAGTCTTTGCCTCTCTAAGCACCAGCTCTGCCAGAAGCTGTTTGCTCTCCTTTTCACTCTCATATTCTGGCTGACCTCCCCCAACCCACCCCGGTTTTCTCGCTGTGATTTGCACAGCACTGGATGTTGCCACAATTTTCCCCCACCCTGCCCAGCATCCCTAGAATTGCTGCTTTCCATTTTGTTTCTTAAAAGAAACTTTCCCAAGCAATGACTAAAAAGCCCGCTGTCCCACCTCTGCCAGCTGCTCCCCATTCGTCTCTTTGGAGGGGGCTGCTCTGGCATCCCTGCCCACTTGGTCTGCCTTGAAGCTGACCGATTCTGCTCCATCCCTGCGTTTTGGGTGTGAGCCTGGAGCAGTTCCGCTGTTCCTGCAGGATCCCTGTTGCCTCATTTGAGGCAGGAAAGGGCACTCGCATCCTTTCAGAAACAGGGCATGCATCTCTGAGGACGCCACCCCAGTCTTAACCCCTGCAGTCTAAACATAAGCCTGTTGTTGAAGCCGCTGCTTTGAATTTGGAGAGGTTGCAGGGTGCTCTTTCATAGAATCGTCAGGTTGGAAGGGAGCCCCCTCTGCAATACAAGGATCACCGCTAAAGGTCAGGAACCCTGGTGTTACTGGAGTCCAATCGGCCCCAGCCAGCAAGGGATGATGGGAGTTGCAGTCCAGAGGCCTCTGCATGACCCAGGGACCTTTAAACGTCCACCCAGGGATCTGGAATCTACTTCTCTGGGAGCTTGTTGCAACGACCACCGTCTTGTGACCGGGGGTTGATTTGTGAGGGTCTTTCCTGTGGAGAAGGGGCTGTGTCCCAGAGGAAGATTGTGGGGGGTGGTAGAGCCCATTCTGTCTTGCCCAGTGCTTCAGGTCAAAATAAGACTTGAGATCGATGCAATCTTCCAAGTATCTAAATGACTGTTGTGGAAGATGAAGCTAGCTTGCTTTTGTGATTATTAAATTTGTTGGCCACTATCTTGCCCAGGGCAACCCAAAGCAGCTTAAAAACAAACAAAAAACCCACAACGGTACACTACAACGGGTGGGTGTGTGGAAATACATTTAAAACCCTCTACTCAAAGGCCCCGTTCTTGTGTTGCCACTCTCCAGACTTCTTGTGGAGGAGGGCCTCTGGTGACAATCACAGCAGGTCGGTTGATAAGCGGAGAGGCAGTCCTTGAGGTATAATAATAAAAATATTTTTTTATTTATACCCCGCCCATCTGGCTGAGTTTCTGCAGCCACTCTGGGCGGCTTCCAATTGAGTGTTGAAAACAGCACAGCATTAAATATTAAAAACTTCCCTGAACAGCTGCCTTCAGATGTCTTTTAAAGAGAAGATAGCTGCTTATTTCCTTGACACCTGATGGGAGGGCGTTCCACCGAGAAGGCCCTCTGTCTGGTTCCCTGTAACCTCACTTCTCACAATGAGGGAACCGCCAGAAAGCCCTCGGAGCTGGACCTCAGTGTCGGGGCTGAACGATGGGGGTGGTCCTGAGCCGTTTAAGGCTTTATAGGTCAAAACCAGCGTTTTGAATCGGGGCCCAGAAACTAATGGGCAGCCAGTGCAGTCAGCCCAGGGTCATTGGTATATGCAATGCTGAATACGGGGTTCTCAAAGAGGCTGTGGTCATTATTACAATTTATTACCCTCCTTTCACCCAGAGATCCCAGGGTATTAACAGTTCAAAACAACTTGCAATCTCAGAAATAAGGCAAGACCTTTAAAAAAAAGAAGTATGCATCATCTCAAGTGTCAAAAGCCAGGTTGTAGACTGCAGCCAGCAAAGCTGTAGTCCCAAACATACCAGCTGGGGCAGATGGGAGATGTTGTCTGGCAACATCTGTATGGCACCAGGTTGTTGGAAACTACCAAGCAGCTACTTCCCATCTATTTTTGTATTACAACTCCCATCAATCCCAAACATGCAAGTCAAACAGGCTTTCTGCTGCTCTGGAGGGCAGGACCCAAAGTGATGGACTCAAATGACAGGGAGGGAGATTCTGACTCAACATTGGGAAGAACTTTCTGGAGGGAAGAGCTGTTCCCCAGTGGAGAGGACTCCCCGGGAAGGCAGTGGGCGCCCCTTCCATGGAAGTTTCTAAGCAGAGGTTGGCTGGCTATCCATCGCGGATTCTTGAGCTGGATCCCTTCATTGCAGACGGTTGGATTGGGTGGCTCTCTGCCCACTCTGCAATCCTATGAAATGCCTTCACAGCATCACAGGTGTGGCTTCGAGAGCTCAGGAAATGTCTAGCAGCAGGCAGCAGCAGCAGCATCTGGCCATGTCCTGCTTAATTCCTTCCCTCTGCATTCATTTGGGGAGAGTGGATGTTTGTGCTCTTGTTAACTGGCCGGCAGTACGTCCCAACCTACTAGCAGTCTTAAATGGTGCCTGGGTATTGACCATTTTCGAGCACCATGGCTCTGATCCTTGCTAGCGATGCCATGAAAAGGGTTTGGGGGTGAGTACCTGGTTGTGCCCTGGAGGTAGATGACAGGGGAAAGAGTTCAGAACAGCTACCTTTGTCCCTCTGAGAAGGTTCAACCTCCTGGCCACGGTGTCCTGCCTCCCCAATGGGAGAACCACCCTCTGCTCACCCTAGTTTTAATACCCATGGTTTAAACTGCGGAACTCCCTCCCACAGGAAGCAGCGACGGCCACCAACCTGGGTGGCTTTAGAAGTTTTATTAGACCATTCCCTGGAGGAGAGGACGATCGGTGGCTCCAACAAGGATCGCTTTACTCTGCCTCCACAAATGGAGCCAGGGATACTTCCGAATCCCAGTTGCTGAAAGCCACAGGAGGGGAGAGTTGCTCTTGTGGGCATCTGGGTAGCCGCTGGGAGAACAGGAGGCTGAGCTAGATGGGCCTGATCCAGCCGATTCTTACTGTGTTCTCTGTGTGAGCTGACAGGTTCACCCTTTGCCTACGGCAGGAGCCGTATCTGGTAACAGCTGTTTGACAGTGGAACAGTCACCCTAGAGAGGTGGTGGAATCCCCTTCCTTGGAGGTTTTAAAGCTGAGGTTGGACGGTCACCTGCAATGGATGCTTTAGTTGAGATTCCTGCATTGCAGGGGGTTGGACTAGATGACCCTGGGGTTCCCTTCCAACTCTACAATACTACATTGGCTCCCAGTACGTTTCCGAGCACAATTCAAAGTGTTGGTGCTGACCTTTAGAGCCTTAAACGGCCTTGGTCCAGTATACTTGAAGGAGCATCTCCACCCCCATCGTTCTGCCCAGACACACAGATCCATCGCTGAGGGCCTTCTGGGGGTTCCCTCCCTGCGGGAAGCCATGTTACAGGGAACCAGGCAGAGGGCCTTCTCGGTAGTGGCGCCCGCCCTGTGGAATGCCCTCCCACCAGATGTCAAAGAGAACAACAACTACCAGACTTTTAGAAGACATCTGAAGGCAGCCCTGTTTAGGGAAGCTTTTGATGTTTGATGCATTACGGTATTTTAATATTTTGTTGGAGTGGCTGGGGAAGCCCAGTAAGATGGGCGGGGTATAAATAATAAATTATTATTATTATTATTATTATTATTATTATTATTATTATTATTATTATTATTGACATGTACTAGGGAGTCTCTGTATTGCAGTGGCGCTCAACTGGAAGTATTTGCCTCCCTGCTCAGAGTGGCTCTTCAGAGGTGGTTGAGAAACCCAACAAGGTGGGAGAGTGAAGACCAGATAAACAGGGTGGTGGGAAAAGATGGGGAAAGGCTCAGGCCCATTAGGAAGGGTTCTGGCTTGGTGGTGGGGCCAGAGCCCAGGGGTAAGCCCTGCCCGAAAGCCTGGAAGGCTTCTGCCAGTCAGGGATGATGGGAGTTGTAGTCCAACAACATCTGGGGACCCACAGGTTGAGAACCGCTGGTTTAGACAATGCTGGGGTGAATGGACCAATGACCTGACTCCATGGCAATTTCTTGGATTCCCAATCAAATCACCCCTTTATTCAGACCATGAGGCCTGGGAACTTCATTTTGGGCGGGGAGTGCCACAGCTCTGTAGCAGAGTATCTGCTTTGCATGCAGAAGGTCCCAGGCTCTGCCCCTGATGGCATCTGCAGTTAAGGCTGGGACAGAGCCCTGCCTGAAACCCTGGAGATTCATTGCTGCCAGTTGATGCAGACAACACTGTGCTGCCAAGGAGGCTTTGGGTGCGAATCCTGACAACTCTAGGGTTCTGAAATTCTAGATGGAACAAATCTGACTTGCTGGAAGACAGCGTCCTTTGCAACCAGACAAATCTTTGGCTGCAGGTCCCTAGGGAAAGAAGGAAGGCCTGGAAGCAGAGAAACTGTAAATCAAAGGTGTAAAAATGCTGGAAATTTGAGAGCATGGGCTTTAAAGGCCGCTCCTGTTGGCAGAATCTCTTTCCTTTCTTGTCTGGGAGCAGCAACCTTGATTTCCCCTTCGTGTCCAGAACACCAGTGGCCTTTCATGGAGAAGCCAGAGAACGCGAGGAGTGCTCAGCAGGCAGACCATTCCTACCCAGAGCCTCTCAAGGAAGGGATACCCATTGGCCTCCACCTGTGAGCAGTCAATATCTGGGGAGGCAGACCCCCTCCTGAAGCGTGGGGAAATGAGCCAAACGTGCCTTTGGTGGGCCTTTCCAACTCTTCGATTCTAAGGGTCCCACCACATCCTGAATACACTTGGTACTTGGTGCAGGATTCTGCAGCCCGAGAACCATACCTGGGTCACAACACCCAAAAAACCATGTTCTGGTCCTTTAGATTTAGCTAAGGAGGTCACAAAGGATGAGATTCACAAGCTCCTTTATTTTTCATCATAACATCATAGAATAGGAAGGGACTGTCTGCATTGCAATCCCTTGATGCTAAAGAACTCCCAAGTCGAAACAACATTTTAAAAAATAAATAAAAAATTCCTTCCAGTAGCACCTTAGAGACCAAGTTTGTTATTGGTATGAGCTTTCGTGTGCATGCACACTTCTTCAGATACACGAAGGCTCATGCCAATAACAAACTTTGTTGGTCTCTAAGGTGCTACTGGAAGGAATTTTTTTTTAAATTGTGTTTCGACTATGGCAGACCAACACGGCCACCTACCTGTAACTAGAACTCCCAAGTGTTCAGGGTCAAGCTGCTTCTCTCTACCTGAGGACTGACTGACTGTCCTGGAAGAAACAAGCATTTCTGATCACTTACTCTCTTTATTTTTCAACCAACTTTATTTTTCTACAGCATCAGGGTTAGGGAGCCTTGGTCCAAACACCTGGGGAGCAACATCAGGTTGGCACCAACTGGGCTTGGGGCTTGAGCCCTAAGGCCTTCTGCCTGCAGATCAGCTGCTCTGCACCTCTGTGCCCCCTTGGCAGAGCTATTGGGGTTTTGGGAGGTGGTCTTGTGTCCTGTTTTGCTTCTGCCACCTGGCAGATGAAATCCCGCAAAATGCAAGCAAACGGGTGCCAGTTTGCACGACTTGGCAGGATTTCATTCTCGAGTGCATGTATAGACTTCCTGGGGTGGGACACTTGGTGCCAGTGGACTTTGGCAGGCAAGCACCTTTTCCCTCGGCTCCTCCAGACCCCCCCCCCACTGATGTTTCCCTGCCCTCCCCTGGAGGGGAGCACACAAGTAAAGTCAGGGTCTTTGGGCTCAATCTGATTCTGCCTGTTTATTATGCAGCCTGGACTGCAGAGATCTTTCCCCCCAAGTCTGGGTGGGGCAAATGCTGGGACCGTCCATCTCTCTCCCTGAGACGCCTCCTCCTCCCTTTCCTCTTCCTCGGAGGAGGCTGGACAGTGGGGGGCCTGGGGGTGGCCTTGGGCAGGGCAGTTGGCTCTCTGCCCCCTGGTTCGGCCAACCCCGCAGGGTCGTCGCCAAGGATGGCATTGAACAGATCTTCCTCCCCTAAGTCCGGACGCCCCACGGGATCTTGGAAGTCCACCTTGGCCGGCTCTTGCTCCACCAGCTGCTTTGGGAAGGCGGCGGGGTCCTCTCTCGCCGGATGAGGAATGGTCACAGCCTTTGCCTCTGCCTTCTTCTTCTTCAAGCCTTTCCCCCTTCTGCCTTTTCTTCCTTTGCCCTTGCCCTTCCGCTGCTTCCTGGGGGTGTCGCTGGGCCTCGCCTGGGGGGCAGGAGTGGTCCCAGCAGCTGCCACAACAGCTGGGTCCGGCTTGTGGGGAAGAGGAGATGAACCCGCCGACAGACGGAAGGAGGTGGTGGTGGTGGAAGACTTTGCCGGGGGCGGCTGATGGGTTGCCAGCCCGTCTATGAGCCCCCCACCATATTCATACAGCACCGGATCTTGTGCCACGGCAACTGCCACGGTTGTGTAGTTCTTGCACCTGGCAAAAATTGAGCAGACACAGATAACCAGGAGTTTCAGGGATTCCCTGAGCACACAGGGGAAACTTCACGGGCTGGGGGCATCACTTTGGTTCGTTTCAAAGTAGGGATGCTGAGGACTAGAAACCTGACTGCTTTTTAAAGCAGGGGTGGGAAATCCTGTGGTCTTCCAGGTGTTGCTGGACTTCAGGTCCTGTTAACCCCCGGGAGGGTGATGGGAGGTGAAGCCCAACAAATTTCCCCACCTCTGCTTTAAAATGAAAGAGGTCAAGTTTCTAGTCCTTGTGCTACCATTGCTTCAGAAGTCAGATGATTAGCTGGGGAGACGAGGTGTGTGTTTTAAGGCCTGGCAGTGCTTCTGGCACCCATAGCCACACACCTGTGACTGCCACCAGCAGAATAAATTACATGCATGGAAAGAAAATGTGCATTTCCCCCCATATTTGCATACAGCACATGTTTGCAGAATCAGGATTATTCTGGAGCAGGTTCCTTTTGTTTCATTTTAAGGCCAAGTCCAGCCAGCCCTGGTTACAGGCTCCCTTCTTGATAATTGATTTGAATAAATTCTGATCCTCCCAGGTGAGTTTTGCAAAAGTGCTTTTGTAACTGTAGAGCATAGAAAAGATAAAGCCCACTGAAACCAAACTGCAGCTTTTCAAGCAATGATATAAAAATCACGTTAAAGAATTTAAAACGTGCAACCTCATTGAAAACCGCAATTCTACCAGCAGAAAAGAAAACAAAGCAGCCTCTGTCTTGAATAAAAGCTAGGAATGGAGCGGGAGGCAACCAGGCCGGAATCCCCAGAGGGAGAAGAGTTGGGCAGTATGGCATAGTGGTTAGAGTGTCAGACTAGGAGCTGGGTTCAAATCCCCCTGCACTCAGCCATGAAGTTCCCTGGTTGTGACTTTGGGCCAGTCACTGTCTCTCAGCCTAATCTACCTTGCAGGTTTTTAAGTGCAATAAGAAAATAGCATAAAAATCATCATCAACAACATCCCCTCTGCTCATTCCTTCCCTTGTTTCCCTCTGCATTCAAAGCAGCCTCTCCCAACTCCCAGCCCCTCTGTTTGTGCTTTGATGGAAAAGCCCACTCTGTTCTGCTGCGGCAATAATAGCAGAGCCGTTCCTTGAGCACTCATCCTGCTTCTGTTGCTCAAGTTTGAAGAGGAGGTTGCTGGGGGCAGAGAAGGAACTAAGAGCCGCTTACCAGACGTAGAGATAAGGCTCCACACATTGCTCTTTGTAGGCAAATTCAAAGCAAGGCACTTGGATGACGTTGAAGAAGGCCTGGCCCACCACGCGGGAGGCTGTGTCGTTCACGGCGCGCAGGCATGCCTTTAACCTATAAAAGGAAGGTGGAGGGGTTTCCATTTCACTTATTCTGCATAGAATAAACATCTAGCTTTTCCATTTCAAAAATCCCAAGGGGGTTCCCTAAACACATCCTTTTAATTTTTGTATTTTATTTTTTAAAAAACCCACACTAGCCTTGTGTTGTGCATTGCAGAGGGTTGGACTGGATGACCCCTGGGTTCCCTTCCACCTCTACAGTTCTGTGCCGTTGGGGATTGAACCTGGGCCCTTCTGCATGCAAAGCTGGAGCTCAAACCCTGGCAACCCCCTGACGTCTTGGTCTTGTGTTGTTTGAGGTTTTCTATGTTATAACACACAATAGCTGCACAGATTTCAGTCGCCTTATCTGGGCTGGCCTTGAAGATCTGGGTGTTGGGAAGAAATATATGGAGGGGGAGGCAGGGTTGAAGAGGGGCTCCTCCTCCTCACTTTTGGAAACTGCAGGGCCGGAGTTTTGCACGAGAGGCAATATCTCAGTTGGTTAGAGTGTGGTGCTGGTAACCTGCTAAGGTTGTGGGTTTGATCCCCGTATGAAACAGTTGCCTATTTTTGCATGGCACTACCATCACTACCGGGACGCGGGTGGCGCTGTGGGTTAAACCACTGAGCCTGTTGGGCTTGCCGATCGGAAGGTTGGCGGTTCGAATCCCCGCGACGGTGTGAGCTCCCGTTGCTCCTGCCAACATAGCAGTTCAAAAGCACACCAAAAAGTGCAAGTAGATAAATAGGTACCGCTCTGGTGGGAAGGTAAATGGCGTTTCTGGTTCGCCAGAAGCAGCTTAGTCATGCTGGCCACATGACGCGGAAGCTGTACGCCGGCTCCCTCGGCCAATAAAGCGAGATGAGCTCCGCAACCCCAGAGTCGGCCACGACTGGACCTAATGGTCAGGGGTCCCTTTACCTTTACCATCACTGCCATTCTGTGGTTCTGTGTTTTGGGGGCCCTGCAGAAACTTCCTCCCAAACCCCGCCCCTCCCTTCCGCTCACCTGTTATCGCAGTCGCAGTGGCTGATGGTGTGCCATCGGAAATTGCGGTACCCGTACTTGTAGGTGAAAGGGTGGATGACGTGCTGGCAGTGGTCGTGTTCCCGGCAGCACCTGTCCGTCTCCTGATGAGCTCCTGAAAGAGGGCGGGAGGGATTGGAGGGCGGCAGGTAAAATTAAGAAGACCAGCCTAGGTATGGCTTTAGAAACACTGGCTCCACAAGCTCATCCCCAGTGTCCCCTGCCCTACCCCGAAAAAGCATCCTTCAGAATAGCAGCATGCATGACCCACTGAGGCAGAGGGCGACACAGTAAAATTCGCAACAGGAACAATAATAGAATTGGAAGGGACCACCAGGGTCATCTAGTGCCCAGTGTGGAGATCAAACCCACAACCCTGAGCTTAGGAGTCCCATGCTCTGCTGACTGAGCTATTCCTGCTGTCGACTGCATGTCTATTCAAAATCCACTTTAACTACTTAGTTTGGTTAATTCAACAAAACTGGTGAACTTGATGAGCAATGCCAGCTTTTCAAAGTCTGAGAGTTGCTTTCACCTCCAGCGCTTCTTGCTGCCCCCTGGCATCTTAGCACCCCCCAGGTAATCCCACAGTCCCCCTAAGGGGCACTGCCACCCTCCCTGGTCCAAGCCAAGCAGCTGCCCTTTGGGCTCCTCCTCCGGTCAGCCCCCATCATCATCATCATCACATAGCTGTGGTCACAGGAGGACACAGGGTGGCCCTCTGTCCTGGATGCTTTAGCGGAGAATTCCTGTATTTCAGGGGGTTGGACTAGATGACCCTCAGGTTGCTATCTCTTAACAGAAAAGGTTATTAATAACATAACTTCAAACCTAAAAACATAAAAAGAAAATTAAATACATCATCTTATTTCCGAATAGGATTCATCACAAGAAATAGGAAAAGTTGACAGCTATGCTCCTAGCTCTGACTTTCCCTAGAGACCTTAGATTCTAAGATCAATCATCATCAATAATAATAATAATAATAATAATAATAATAATAATTACTATTATTAACATTATTGCAATTTACTACCTACCCTGCATCCTAAAGTCCCAGAGTGGGGTGCAACTATTTATTTATTCATTTCATTTTATTTTATTTCACAGAATTGTAGAGTTGGAAGGGACCCTAAGGGTCATCTAGTCCAGCCCCCTGAAATACAGGAATTCTCCGCTAAAGCATCTCTGACAGATGGCCACCCAACCTTTGCTTAAAGACCTTCAGGGAAGGAGAATCCACTCTTCCTGTCGGAAAGTTCCCCCTGACGTTTAGTTGGAATTTCCTTTCTTTCTTGCAACTTGAAGCCATGGGTGCGAGTTCAAGGTGGAGTAACATGGTTCTCCCGACAACAACCCTGTGAGGTAGGTCAGGCTGACGGAGGCAGTGTCTGCTCCAATGACACCCGATGAGCTCCATGGCGGAGTGGGGGATTTGAACCCTGGTCTCCCAGGCCCTAGCCCGACCCTCTAAGCACTACGCCACACTGCCTCTCTCAAACATTGCGCTATTCCATCCTTCCAGTCTTCAGGATGGAAGGATGGAAGACTGAAGAAACCCCAACTAAAGAATGATGGCAAGAAAAATTGATGGACTATGCAGAACTGGCAAAACTGACATATAAGCTACGGGACAAGGATAACTGTGACTTTAAAGATGAATGGGAACCCTTTACAAAGTATCTGAAGATGCAACAAAGCGAACTGGACTCCTTGGCAGGTTTAGAATAAACATTCACAAACCTTTTATTGATAATAATCAGCTAAATAGTTTGAGGATCTATACAACTGTGTAACATGCAGAAAACAGCATTTTTAGAGAAATCAAAAGACTGGAACTGAGGGAAGTCGGGGGGTGGGCGGGTTCTGTGGGGGGAGGGAGGAAAAATGGGGGGGGGAATAAGGATGATATGTTTCTGGATAATATGTTTTGTTTTAATTTTGAATAAAAAAGTTATTTAAAAAACAAACAAACAAACAAACATTGCGCCGTTCCAAGTATCCGGAGGGCGCCAAGTTGGCGAAGCAAGAGGCTCCTGGCTGGAGAAGCCCCCCTTTCTCCGTCCCCTCCCACCCCGTGCCTTCTCCATCTCCCGTTAGTTACCCAGTTCTTCGTAGCTCTCCGCGATGTTGCCGGCTCCGCACCAGAGTGTCCCCGGGTAGGTGAAGCCGCGCTTGGTCCGGCGCCGGGAGGAAGCCTCTCTGCCGTCCGCGCCGTCGAGGCAGGCCGCCTTGGCTTCTTCCATCCCGGGGAAGTCGGGCTCCTCCGCCTCCTGCGCCCCAGCGGAACAGCGGCCCAGGAAGGCGGCCACCTCCCGGGGCTCCGCGGAGACGCTGCAGCCGCTCAGGCCGGCGCGTCGTCGGGGCGCCCAATTGGCGCTCAGGAGCTCCTTCCCGTCGGACGCCTCCAAGCGGAGCACGCCGGCCGCCAGCGGGCTGCGGAGGACGCAGAGGGCCGCCGGGGGCCGGGCCGGGTCGGACCCAGCCCCCGCCAGCAGCAGCAGCAACAGCGGCAGCGACGTGCCAGGCATCGCGGCGGGAGCCACCGACGGAGCGGGCGGCGGTGGCGGCTCGCTTTCAGCACCAGGGCGCAGAGACAGCGCCCGGCGCGCCCGGCGCCTTTTAAGCCCCGCCGTGCGGTGGCCTGATCCGCGGAGAGGGGAGGGGCCGGAGCCCTCCCTCCCTCCCTCCCTCTCCCCCGCTCCAAATCTCGACGGGCTCCCAGCTCTAGGAAGCAGAAAGCGCAGGCTTTTCTTAGTCCGGGGTGGCGGACGTAGTTCTTCACTTGACAGCTGCGCTGGATGGCTCAGCAGGTGCGTCTGGGCACCATCGAGGAATCGTGGGGGGTTCGAGGTGGAAGAGACCGCAAAGGTCCAGTCCAATCGCCTGCAATTCCAGGAAGCACAGCCAAATGATCCTTGAATCATAGCTCATGGTTTTGGGCATACTTATAGTTTAGATTCCAAGAAAACACCCCAGTCCTGTAAAAGGTAGGAGTCTTCCTTGCCAGCTGTTGTAAGGTGATGGTTCAGCTATAGGATGGACTAGCTTGGAGCACACAGACGACTCAGGTTCTCACCTTGACATGAGAACAAACATTTGTGATCATCGTCTGAGGTCCAGAGAGTGGCAACACGAGAACGGGGCCTTTTCAGGGGTGGCTCCCCGTCTGTGGGATGCTCTCCCCAGAGAGGCTCGCCTGACACCTTCATTGCATATCTTTAGGCACCAGGCGAATGTTCCACTTCTCCCAGGCTGATTAAACAATCAATGGCCTTTCAAGTGTGTTTATGGGAGGGGGGTTATTGGTTTGTTTCTCTTTTATTGTGCATTTTGTGTTTTCATTTTGTATTTTCATGTTGTGAACTGCCCTGAAATCTACAGATGAAGAGTGGTATACAAACAACAACAACAGTTGAAGGAAGGGGCCCTAAGGTCCCTTTGCAGGAAGCACAGCAAAACAGGGTGGGCATTGTGTTGGCAGTGAAAAAGTCAGAGCTGCAGGTGTGGGCCTGGCTGGTGCCCCAGATCGAGAGGCTGGCATTCCCACACACGTCTGCAAGGCATGTCACACATCCCAGCTCCCCTTGCCATAGGCCTGGAAAGGAATATTTGCAAAAATATTTCAATGCCACATAAGCATCCACAACTGAATTTGATTCCAGCTGCAAAGCTGGTACTTTAATGTTCCAGATTTCAGTGGGGTCTTCATTCCAAAATCCATATTGGGGCAAAGTCTTCATTAGGCCAACCAAAATGTCCCCAAAATATGTTTTTAGCACCACTAATATACTTGACATGCGATCTCTACACCATTTACAAAGAACAAATGTGAAAGCTTTGGCACCAACCAGCTTTTGTTTACTTCCTAGCCTGATGACTTTGTTGTTGTTGTTGTTGTTGTTGAGTCGTTTAGTCGTGTCCGACTCTTCGTGACCCCCTGGACCAGAGCACACGAGGCACTCCTGCCTTCCACTGCCTCCCGCAGTTTGGTCAAACTCATGCTTGTAGCTTCAAGAACACTGTCCCACCATCTCGTCCTCTGTCGTCCCCTTCTCCTTGTGCCCTCCATCTGTCCCAACATCAGGGTCTTTTCCAGGGAGTCTTCTCTTCTCATGAGGTGGCCAAAGTATTGGAGCCTCAGCTTCACGATCTGTCCTTCCAGTGAGCACTCAGGGCTGATTTCCTTCAGAATGGAGAGGTTTGATCTTCTCGCAGTCCATGGGACTCTCAAGAGTCTCCTCCAGCACCATAGTTCAAAAGCATCCATTCTTCGGTGATCCGCCTTCTTGATGTTCCAGCTCTCACCTCCATACATCACTTCTGGGAAAACCATAGCTTTAACTATACAGACCTTTGTTGGCAAGGTGATGTCTCTGCTTTTTAAGACGCTGTCTCGGTTTGTCATTGCTTTTCTCCCAAGAAGGAGGCGTCTTTTAATTTCGTGGCTGCTGTCACCATCTGCAGTGATCATGGAGCCCAAGGAAGTAAAATCTCCCACTGTCTCCATTTCTTCCCCTTCTATTTGCCAGGAGATGATGGGACCAGTGGCCATGATCTTCGTTTTTTTGATGTTGAGCTTCAGACCATATTTTGCACTCTCCTCTTTCACTGCATTAAAAGGTTCTTTAATTCCTCCTCACTTTCTGACATCAAGGTTGTGTCAAGCCTGATGCCTAGTTTTGGATAAATCCACACACTATTTTGTGATGCTTTGGTTGCCACAATGGGCAACCATTAAATAGGGATTTACAAACCTTGTGAAGTTTCAGAAGGCTGCCACCTGCCACATACACTGCACGTTTTCCTACCAAATGCTGACAGAGGCGAAGCACCATTGCATGTCAGGCGTCGAACGCTGTCAAAGCACCATTGCAGGTCAACGGTCAGATGCTGAGAGGTCACATTTGTCCAGTGTGGAAATCGAGAACCGTCAGATGGTAAAACACTCAGTGAATTAGCATTTCAGAGGCTGTTCAGAGGATGTTTGGACTTGGGCCTTCTTGGTGGTGGTGCCTGCCCTGTGGAACGCCCTCCCACCAGATGTCAAAGAGAAAAACAACTACCAGATTTTTAGAAGACATCTGAAGGCAGCCCTGTTTAGGGAAGCTTTTAATGTTTAATAGGTTATTGTATTTTAATAGTCTGTTGGAAGCAGACCAGAGTGGGTGGAGAAACCCAGCAAGATGGGTGGGGTATAAATAACAATAAATTATTATTATTATTATTATTATTATTATTATTATTATTATTATTATTATTATTATTATTTGTTGTTGTTGTTGTTGTTGTTGTTGTTGTTGTTGTTGTTGTTGTTGTCAAAGCACCATTGCAGGTCAACGATCAGATGCAGAGACGTCACATTTGTCCAATGTGGAAATCGAGAACTGTCAGATGATAAAACACTGGGTGAATTAGCATTTCAGAGGCTGTTGGGAAGATGTTTGGACTTGGCACCATGGAAGTCTTCACCCCACCTTCCACAGAGTTCCTCTCTTCACACTCTGAAAGAGCCATAATGATAATAATAAAATTTTATTTATATCCCACCCTCCCCAGCCGAAGCCGGGCTCAGAGAGGCTAACAACAATAAAGTAACACAACATTCTAAAACCGATACATTCGAAAATCAATTCAGAATAATAATAATAATAATAATAATTTATTATTTATACCCCGCCCATCTGGCTGGGCCTCCCCAGCCACTCTGGGCGGCTTCCATAAAAACCAAAAATACAGTAAAATCACATGTTAAAAACTTCCCTGAACAGGGCTGCCTTAAGATGTCTTCTGAATGTTAGGTAGTTGTTTATCGCTTTGACATCTGCTGGAAGGGCGTTCCATAGGGCGGGCGCCACTACCGAGAAGGCCCTCTGCCTGGTTCCCTGTAGCTTTGCTTCTCGCAATGAGGGAACCGCCAGAAGGCCCTCGGCGCTGGACCTCAGCGTCCGGGCAGAATGATGGGGGTGGAGACGCTCCTTCAGGTATACTGGACCGAGGCCGTTTAGGGCTTTAAAGGTCAGCACCAACACTTTGAATTGTGCTCGGAAACGTACTGGGAGCCAATGCAGGTCTTTCAAGACCGGTGTTATATGGTCTCGGCGGCCGCCCCCAGTCACCAGTCTAGCTGCCGCATTCTGGATTAATTGTAGTTTCCGAGTCACCTTCAAAGGTAGCCCCACGTAGAGTGCATTGCAGTAGTCCAAGCGGGAGATAACCAGAGCATGCACCACTCTGGCGAGACAGTCCGCAGGCAGATAGGGTCTCAGCCTACGTACCAGATGGAGCTGGTAAACAGCTGCCCTGGACACAGAATCAAATTAATGGCAACCATTGGACTAGAGTTCTGTGAGGATTACCAAAGGAGGGTGTCAGACTGTGCCCTGGCCAAAGGCCTGGCGGAACAGCTCTGTCTTGCAGGCCCTGCAGAAAGATGTCAAGTCCCACAGGGCCCTGGTCTCTTGGGACAGAGCGTTCCACCAAGTCAGGGCCAGTACTGAAAAGGCCCTGGCTCTGGTTGAGGCCAGCCTAACCTCCCTGTGGCCCAGGACCTCCAAGATGTTTTTATTTGAAGACCGTAAGGTCCTACATGGGACATACCAGGAGAGGCAGTCCTGTAGGTACGAGGGTCCTAAGCCGTATAGGGCTTTAAAGGTCAAAACCAGCACCTTGAACCTGATCCTGTACTCCACCGGGAGCCAGTGCAGCTGGTATAGCACCGGGTGAATGTGATCCCACGGCAAGGACCCCGTAAGGAGTCTCGCCACGGCATTCTGCACCCGCTGGAGTTTCTGGGTCAGCTTCAAGGGCCTCCATGATGCATCCAGAGGAGCCTTTTGGGTGCGCTATGGGTGCACCTATGGGTGCAAGAAGATCAAACCTCTCCATTCTGAAGGAAATCAGCCCTGAGTGCAGGTCCAGGCTGGCAGCCTTTCTCCCCCTGGAGCAGCCTGAGGACGAAAGGGTTAGCTCTTCAGCAGCTTCCTTCCCTCCTGCTGTTCCTGGGACTGACCGAGAGTTACCTCGGCAGCCCCCCCTTCTCAGATTCATGACTGGCTTCCAAGAGGGTGGGCTGAGGCCGGTCGCTGTGGCAACTGAGATGGGGTGATCTCGGAGGGCCCGTAGGACGCGGCCTCCTTTGGGATTCCTTCCTTTCAGGCCCCTTCGGGACAGAGCTCTTTGTCCAGAAAGCTGCGCCCGCCATCCCGGGTCAACGAGGTGACCCCCGCCTGCCCTGGTGGACTGGAGGGACCCCTGCAAGCCGGCTCTGGTGCTGAGCTGGTTTCTCCAGAAGTGTTCTAAGAAAGCCCTCTGTGTGGGGGGGTTTGTGTGTGGATCCTGGGGAAAGTTATGCAACCCACTTGCGTCTTGGGCTGGACAAAAAACGAAGGCTGCTTTGAATCCTGGAGTTGTAGAGCTGGAAGGGACCCGTGGGTCATCCATCCCAACCCGCTGCAATGCAGGGACCGCAGCTGATCACAGCGCACATCAGGCCCCAGAAGGTGCAGTTCCCCTACAGAGGGGAGGAGGAAGAAAAGTTGCAGCATTGGGGAAGGAAAAGAATCATAATAATAGTAATAAAAATAAATAAATTTTATTTATACCCTGCCCTCCCCAGCCAGAGGGACGCGGGTGGCGCTGTGGGTTAAACCACAGAACCTAGGACTTGCTCCTACCAACCTAGCAGCTCGAAAGCACGTCAAAGTGCAAGTAGATAAATAGGTACAGCTCCAGTGGGACAGTAAACGGTGTTTCCGTGCGCTGCTCTGGTTCGCCAGAAGCGGCTTAGTCATGCTGGCCACATGACCCGGAAGCTGTACGTCGGCTCCCTCGGCCAGTAAAGCGAGATGAGCGCCGCAACCCCAGAGTCGGCCACAACTGGACCTAATGGTCAGGGGTCCCTTTACCTTTGCCTGTTCTCACAGTGGGCTCTCAGGTGCCCCAAAGGGAAGACGTCCACAAGCAGGACCTCAGCACAAGAGCAACACTCTCCCCCTTGCAATTCCCCAAAACTAGCATTCAGAGGCATTTGCTGCCTCCAACGGGAGGGCGGGAGAAGAGGGGTCTTGTGGCTGGCAGGCCCCTGATAGCCCCCCATTCGTTTAACAAAACGGTTTGTTTTAATATTTCTGCAAAGCTCAGTGAGCTCAGCCTCCTGCTCTGTCGACAAAGCCGCTTCTTGACGATGACTCTAGCAAGGAAGTGCAAGAGGAATAAATCTGCAGTTCTGCTGCGGGAGAGGGGAGACGGTCTGCAGCCCTCCTCTCTTGCTCTCCCCTACAGCTTAGGAGCTTCCCTGCTTGGCTCTGCCACTTCCAGACAGGACCCCCCTCTGCGCTGGCCTACTGATCTGAATTGTAAATGTGTTCCTTGAAACGCATTGTGTGCCGCAGGAGAAAAGCGAGGGGGTGTCCCTGGCAAGGCCTGCCTGGATTTCATCCCAGTAGTTCAGCGGAGCAAAGGATTGGCTGGTTCAGGGGGTGGCGGCTCCCCACTAAGTGCAAGCTAAAAAAAAAAGAGGGTGCAGGATTCAGAGACATGCTAGAACTTGGCCCCGAGGGAACCAGAAGTCTGGTTTCCCCACCACCACCACCCCAAGAAAAACTGGGATCTTGTGGGACCTTGAAGCTTGCTCACTTTTCGGCAAAGAGTCCTGTGTAGGTTTGAAGCTTGCTCGCTTATCGGCAAGGTGCGCTACCACAGAGCTATGACCCTTTCCCTAAAAACAAAGTCAGGTTCCAGTCCACATGGTTATGAATAAAGGGTTGATTTAAAGAGGAAGCTGTCCTAATTTTTCACAGTCAGGTCCATCTAGCTCAGTAGTGCCTACACTGACAGGCAGAAGCAGCTTGTTGATATTTCAGAGAAGGGTCTTTTCCCAGTCCTGACTAGAGAGGCTGCCAGTTAGCTCGGGTGGTTAGAGCATGGTGCTGATAACACCAACATTGTGGGTTCAGTCTCTGTATGGGCCACTTGCATATTCCTGCATAACGGGGCTGGACTAGATGTGTTATGTACTGAAGTTCTCACCCTGGGCCTGCGATGGAGTGAGCTCCCATTGCTTGGTCCCTGCTCCTGCCCACCTGGCAGTTCGAAAGCATGTCAAAGTGCAAGTAGATAAATAGGTACCGCTCAGGCGGGAAGGTAAACGGCATTTCCGTGCGCTGCTCTGGCTCCCCAGAAGCGGCTTAGTCCTGCTGGCCACATGACCCGGAAGCTGTATGCCGGCTCCCTTGGCCAGTAAAGCGAGATGAGCGCCACAACCCCAGAGTCGTCCACGACTGGACCTAATGGTCAGGGGTCCCTTTACCTTTACCTAGGTATCTAAAGCCATTTGCACATGTTGTTGCCATGCAACCAGTCAATTATGTAGACACCCTATAGATAGAAATGAGCAAATCAGTGAAATTTTAGGGAGCAGGCAGGGCCCATTACTTACATCACAGGAGCCCACACAACGCAAAACAAAACACTGTTGCTGTATGTAGGTTTTATTTTAATTGTTTTTTATCTTATATTTTGGAAATGTACATCCAGGTTGTTGTTTTATTTGATTTTGGGGGGGGGCCCAAGAGAGTGGGGCTCTAAGCTATAGCTTGTTTAGTTTATACGTAAATCCAGCACTGTGGCCACTGCGGGAGAATTTTCAGGCACCGTTCTCGACCTTGATGTCATTTGACTGCATATAGAGTTTGGGTTTTTGCTCAAAAGACTTGTGTGTGAAGTTAGATGTAGCTGTGGTTCCTGCGCTGCAGTGGGGTTGGACTAGATGAGCCCATGAGGTCCCTTCCAACTCTATCACTCACATCTTGCCACCAGTGCTACTCTGTGCAAGAAGGAAGGTTCTTAGCTCCCTTGATTCCTTCCTTCCTGTAGCAGATCTGAGCATGATGGTCACTGGTTATTCAAGAAGTTCAGCCAAAGGACAAGCCAATGGCGCCCTCAGGCGTTGATCTGAGAGTCCTGCTCAGCATTTGAGACGGACGTCCCTTCCACCTCTCTGTCTGTCCGCCCCAGACATTTATATCACTCCCCCCAAACCCCGCCCAAAATAATAATCCCGGGAACTCACGGATGATCCCAGCACCACAGAACTACCCAGCCACTGTTAAGAAAAGTTCCCTGAAAAGTTTCACTCTTATGAAAAGCTGGCAACCTCACCCCCGAGCCTCATAGAATCATAGACTCATAAGAGCTGGAAGGGACCTAAAGGTACTCTAGTCCAACTGCTGAAATGCAGGAATCTCAGCAAAAGCATCCAGGACAGATGGCCATCCAACCTCTGCTTAAAAACCTCCAAGGAAGGAGAAGTCCCCTGCCTCTCGAGGGAGTCTCTTCCATTGTTGAACAACTCTTGTCATCAGAAAGTTCTTCTTGATGCTGAGTCGGAATCTCCTTCCTCGTAACTTGGAGCCATGGGTTTGAGTCCTACCCTCCAGAGCAGGAGAAAACCATCTTGTTCCCTCTTCCCTGTGACAGCCCTTGAGATAGTTGAAGATGGCTCTCCTATCTCCTCTCAGTCTCCTCTTTTCCAGTCCAAACATACGACCCAGCTCCATCAACTGTTCCTCATCAGACCCGTGGTAATCTCGGTTGCCCTCCTCTGCCCACCTTCCAGCTTATCAACATCCTTCTTAAATTGTGGTGCCCAGAACTGGACATGGTCTTCCAGGGGTGGTCTGTCCAAGGCAGATTAGAGTCAGACTATCACTTCCTTTGGATGTGGGTGACGCTGTGGGTTAAACCACAGAGCCTAGGGCTTGCCGATCAGAAGGTCGGTGGTTCGAATCCCTGCAGCGGGGTGAGCTCCCGTTGCTCGGTCCCTGCTCCTGCCAACCTAGCAGTTCGAAAGCAAGTAGAGAAATAGGTTCCTGCTCCGGCGGGAAGGTAAACGGCGTTTCCATGCGCTGCTCTGGTTCGCCAGCAGCGGCTTCGTCATGCTGGCCACATGACCCGGAAGCTCCCTCGGTCAACAAAGCTAGATGAGCGCTGCAACCCCAGAGTCGGTCACGACTGGACCTAACGGTCAAGGGTCCCTTTACCTTTACCTTTATCACTTCCCTTAATCTAGACACAAGACTTCGGACGACTTCAGCCTTGCTGAAGCAGGATTTGCCCCACATCTGAAACGAGGAAACCATCTGGTGGGTTTCCTCTGGGGCATGGGGTACTGCCTTCTCCTGAGCCAAAGCATTGCTCCATCTGTCTCCATGCTGCCAACACTGGCTGGCAGCATTTATCCGCTGCTTTTCCTTATCACAAAGAAGTCTGATCTTTTGAGGAAAGCGCGTTTGTTGCAAGCCTCCCAACAAACTGGATTGAGCCCTACTCCTGTTCCGCTGCTTCTCTGCACCTCCCTTGTTGCTTTCTCCCCCTCCTGGGCTCCTCGTGGTGAATGAATTGTGAATAGCTTTAACTGTGAGGCCAGAGCTGGCCCTGGAGCCTGGACCTTGGCCAGGCAGGGGCTGGGCTTCCCCAGCTGTCACTGTCCGTGGCCCTCTGTCACCCTCCCTCCGTCCCTCTGCTTGGATCCAGTAGCACCTTTGGCCTCCCAGGAAAAAGCACCTCCTGAGTGTCCGTCTGTCTGGAAGAGGCCTGGGAAGAGGCAAAGATCAGATCTCCTCTCCCAGGTACTGGGCACGCCACATGGGGGAATGGGAATTAGTGTGCTGTGGGGTGTTTTCTCCCCCCAGGGGAATTCTGGGGCTGCCTCTGACGTTTGAGAAATGTTGGGTTTATTGGGGTGGGCATTTATGTATTTATTTCGGAGAGCAGAGACCCACAGGCAAGGACGGAACAGGATCCAGCCCACATTTGATTCCTCCTTTAAGAAATCCACGCCCAACTTCCAGACTGTTGCTGTTTCCACGCAGGATTCCAGCTCATCCCAGCAAATTCAGCTGGAGGGATTCTAGGGCGGTTTGGGGACGGGTGGGGTTCTTGCACAACCATCTCGCTTCCCTGGAAAGACTGGACTGTTTTTGCAGGGAGGAAGGAAAGGGGTCGGGCGTGACAGGCTGGGAAGGGTGCGATAACTCTGCTGGGATAGCGCTGTCGTCGGCAGAGCGGGGGACACTTTACCTCGGGGTCACGGGTTCGAGCCCCATGTTGGGCCGAAAGTTCCTGCATTTTAGGGGGTTGGGCTAGATGCCCCCCTTCCAACTCCACAATTCTATGGCAGCACCTAAACGTTGGAACTCCCTGCCTGTTGATACCTTTTCAGCGTCCTCTTTTTGGCCAAGCCTGCTAAACCTACTTTTCTCCAGACAAGACTACCCAGCTGTTTAGAAAGTTGAGGCAAGTCTTAATCTCTTTCCAGTCTACTGTTGTTTTAACTTTATGAAAGCTTTAAATTATTGTTGTTGCTGTTAATTTTTCTGATTTATAATGCTATTGGTTTTTTCCAGTATTTTTTTAGTAATCTTTGTATTTGATTTTCAAATATATATGAATAAATGTACATACATACATACATACATCCATCAAAAAGCAGTACAATTTGATTCTATTTTCAACTCCTTATCAATACTTCTCCCATTTTTCATCTTCCTAAGTTATCTATACATTCTGTTACATTACAAGTGTATTTAAAATCCTGCTAATGTCTTGACCTGTTTACAATTATTTTGTATATACATTATAAACATTTCACATTCTTTTTTAAAAAAACCTTGTCTTCTTGATTCCCGAGTTTCCCAGTTAATTTTGCCATTTCGGCACAGTCCATCAACTTAATGTTATTGTTTTAGGTTTTTTTGTAAACTGCTCTGAGGGCTCCCCCCCCCCATAAACTGATAGGTAACTGTTAAGAAATAAATAAATAACTCTTGTTTTGCTGCAACGTCCCCACAAGCGAATCAGGATGAATTGCTCAGTAAGCTGGTGATTACAGCCCTGAGCCAGAATGTGGACCTCTTGTTCTGCCATTGAGCCCCCAAAAGAAATATTGTAGTCATCATGATTCTGCATAATGGTCACTTTCCCCAAAAAAAGAAATAGGAAGCTGCCCCAGAGTGAGTCAGAGTGTTGGGTCTGTCTAGCCCCATATTGTTCGCACTGACTGGCAGAAGCTCTCCAGGGTGTCAGGCAGCTCTGCAGACTTGGAGATGTGGAGCCTTCTGCATGCAAAGCAGATACTCCTAGCAAGAAATATTCTAGTCCTCGTGAAGGTCCGGTCCACCCCTTTATTGGTCCCTGTGCGGGGATCGTTTTATTCTGTTGTATTTTGTATTAATCTTGTTTTTTAAGTTGTATTTCAAGCAATTGTTTTATATCTGGTGTTAGCCGCCCTGAGCCCAGTCTTGGCTGGGGAGGGTGGGGTATAAATAAATTATTATTATTAATTATTATTATTATTATTATTGACTTACTGAGATGCTCTCAGCGATGCTTAAATGTGCATTTGCAGCTGTTAGAGGGAACTGCGAAGCCTTTTCGACATGTGGTTTACCTCTGGAAAGGCAGCTCACAAGGAAATGTGGAAGAGTCTTCTCCAATTGGTGCAAGATTTCTGGTGACTCTCGAGGAACCTTGCGATAGAAAGCATCCCTTTGCATGTGTTCTTCTCCAGCCCCCAACCCCCCCCCCCACCTTCCCTTACAGCTTCTCCTCCATCTGCTGACCCTAACCACGTCTCCATGGATCTGAAACACGTCCCCGACCCACGAGAGCAGGGCTGGTATTTGGGGCTGATGGCCCCCAACGTCAAAGGCCCCAGCTTCGCCTGGCTGGACCCCTCCCGCCTCTACTGCCATCCCCAGGTATCTGATGGACCGCAGGATAGCTCAGTCAGTAGAGCAGGAGACTCTTCATCTCAGGCTTGCAGGTTTGAGCCCCGCATTGTGCTGCGGGGTTGGACTAGATGACCCACAGGTCCCTTTCCAGCTCTACAGATTCTATGGTTAGGAGCTGAGGTGGTGCATTACAGTGTTGGGAGTGAATGGACAGAAGTAGCTTTTTGTAAGGTGAGAGCCTGGTGTGGAACCGGGCTTTTCTCAGGTGGGAGATGGGAGAAGATAAGAGGCAGTGCGGTGTAGTGATTAGAGCGTTATCTTGGGACCTGGGAGGGACCAGGACTCAAATCCCTACTCAGCCATGAAACTCTCCCTGGGTGTGACCCTCAGCCTAACCTACCTCACAGGGCTGTTGTCAGGGCCGGATTAACCATTAAACAAAATAAGCCTGTGCTTAGGACATGGGTAGGCAAACTAAGGCCCGGGGGCCGGATCCGGCCCAAATGCCTTCTCAATCTGGCCTGCAGACGGTCCAGGAATCAGCATGTTTTTACATGAGTAGAAAGTGTCCTTTTATTTAAAACGCATCTCTGGGTTATTTGTTGACCCTGCCTGGTGTTTTTACATAAGCAGAATGTGTGCTTTTATTTAAAATGCATGTCTGGGCTATTTGTGGGGCATAGGAATTAGTTCATTATTATTTTTTCCAAAATATAGTCCGGCCCCCCACAAGGTCTGAGGGATGGTGGACCGGCCCACGGCTGAAAAAGGTTGCTGGCCCCTGGCTTAGGGCGTCAAAGGAAAGCAGGCTGTGGAGAAATTTCCCATTGCTAGATTTACCATGGTGCTGCTGGGAAAAAAGGCTCCCAGAATAAATGAAAAAATTACATACTGTCAGGGCTGCCTCAGGTCCCAGCTCACAAGAGACCAACGCCAAGTCCAGTTTATATACAAAGATGTTTATTGCAGTACATTGTTCGCTCCACAGCCGAGGCGCGCAGCCCCACGTCTGTTACGCTTAGACCGCTGAAGTCCCCTCTGAGTCAGTCCCTCCTCTGCACCAGTTTAAGAGGGCTGTGCTGCTCCACCTCTTCCTTTCTTTCCTTTTCTGCAGGGTCTTCCTGCCCCCTGGGGTTTCGCCCCTCCTGGATTCCCCTGACGCGGAATCCCCAGACAGCTCTTCCCCCCTCCTGCGTGCTTTGGGACCTGGCTCCTCCTCCGGGCTCCCTGTACTTCCGCGCGCCTCCACATTTGAACTTGGCGCGCGTTCGCAGCCTCTAACTTTCCTCTTGACAGTTACAGATGGGTAGCCGTGTTGGTCTGCCATAGTCAAAACAAAAAAAATTCCTTGCAGTAGCACCTTAAAGACCAACTAAGTTAGTTCTTGGTATGAGCTTTCGTGTGCATGCACACTTCAGTGCATGCACACGAAAGCTCATACCAAGAACTAACTTAGTTGGTCTTTAAGGTGCTACTGCAAGGAATTTTTTTTGTTTTTCCTCTTGACAGTTACACTACTCCCTGCACTACTCCCCTCCCCTTCCGGGAGGATGTCTTGCTCCGATCTCCCCTCCCTCTCTGCTTTCGGACTTGCTCCTCCTGTCACTGTGGAATCTCCACCCCCTTCACTGCGCTCTGGCGTGGAAGCCGGTCCCGACTCCCAGCTCCCACTCTGGGTTCCCCTGCTGGTCCCCTGCTCCTGACGGGTCTCCCCTGTGACTCCCCTCGACCTGACCACAGGCGCCCCCCTCTGGGAATCCTCCGAATCACTTGAAAGGCTCATGGAATCCCTCAACTCATTGTCCTCCTCTTCCTTGCTGTCTCGGGATTCCTCCCCCTCGCTCTCCGTCTCCTCCCTCGCCTGTGCCTCTGTCCCTGAACCCCTGACACATACACACATTAACATCAACAAAATAGTACCGTAAAAGTAGAGATTTCCTGCCATCTTTATTTATTTATGAAATTCATATTACACATTAATTTCAGCACTGTACATAACATATATTATATTAAATGTACGGATTCCCCACATCTAACCCTATACCCCATTCGCCTTTTATCCAAATATCCATGTGATTTCCCTCACCCACTTGCACAATGTCCTTCTCACTTACATTAAAACTCTGTCGTTGTGTTCATATTTATTCATCACATTAATCAATCCTCTGTTCTAGAATCATTGCATCTTAGCTTAATCCAAGTACTTATCCAAAGATTTACACCACCATTCCTTTCTTAATTCTTGTTTTGATCGCATTCGAACTGACGCTGTCATCTTGGCTCGTTCAATATATTCGCAGAATTTAATTTGCCACTCTGACATTGAGGGAGTCTCCTCGCTCTTCCAGTTTCTGGCCACAAGTACTCTTGTGGCCGCTGTTGCGTATAAAAAGACTCTGACCTTATCTTTAGGGATATAGTAATAATAGAGATTAATGATACGCATTGATATTGGGAATACACAGAATTAGAATGGCAACTGGAAGCTCCCATTAGAAGGGAAGATTTGTGAGCCCTTGACGCTCCCCCAGTCACTCTCCCTCCCTCTCTGATCTCGCCAGGCCTTGCAGGACTGCGTGGAAGATCTCCTGCAAACCTTTCGGGGTGACCCCATCGACCTGGTTGCCGGCATTGACGCAATGGGCTTCATCCTAGGTGAGTCGGGGGCTCGGCTTGGCCGGAGAGCAAAGAGCAACGCAGAAGCGATCCAAGGGATAAGAGATGGAGTGGAGAGTTCAACTGTGGAACTCCCTGCCACAGGGATGGCCACTGACCTGGATTGCTTTAAAAGTGCATTGGGCAAAGCCACAGAGGAGGAGAGGGCTATCGATGGCTCCTAGCCGCAATGGCTGCGCTCTGCCTCCCTAGTCAAAGGCAGTAATGCTTCTGAAAATCAGTTGCTGGAAACCGCAGGAGGAGAGAGGACTCCTGGGCTCAGATTTTTCTTGCAAGTTTCCTTTGGGGCATCTGGTTATGAGAACAGCCTGCCAGACTAGGTGGGTCCCCTTTGGCCTGATCCAGCAGGACTCCTCTGTTGTTCTTATGTTCCTAAAAATGCCTCTGAGCACATGCAGAGGGCATTCCCTCTCCAGCAAACCTATTCTGCATTCCCAGTTACAGGTAGGTAGCCATGTTGGTCCGCAAAACAAAATAAATAAAATAAAATAAAAAAATTCCTTCCAGTACCACCTTAGAGACCAACTAAGTTAGTTATTGGCACCAATAACTAACTTAGTTGGTCTCTAAGGCGCTACTGGAAGGATTTACCGTATTATTATTTTATTATTTTATTTTGCATTCTCAATATGATGGCAAAGGATGCTGGAGTATTTTCCAAGGAGGGTTGAACCCTGGGGATAAGTTTGGTGAAAACAAAATGAATCAATTTGGGGCTGGGGGTTAGGGAGGGCATGGCGTGGCAACTCACGATTCAGGGGGGCACCCCTTTGCCCTTCTCAACTCGCCCTCAGGCGCTGCCATCGCCCACACCCTCCAGAAGGGCTTTTTGGCCATACGCAAAGCCGGGCACCTGTGCGTGAAAACTCTCTCGAAGCCCTACAAGGACTACCAGGCTCGTGAGAAGGTGATGGAGATGCGGGCTGACGCCATCTCGCCAGGTGAGCAGAGATAATAATAATAATTTTATTATTTATATCCCCACCCATCTGGCTGGGTTTCCCCAGTCACTCTGGGCGGCTTCCAGTACATATAAAAACATAATTCAACGTCAAACATTTAAAACTTCCTGAAATAATAAGAATAAGAATTTCCCCTTGTTTAGTTCTCCCTCCCCAAAGGAACTGATGTCTACATACATAGAGGGTCAGGGCTGGGTACCCATCACCACTAACCATTGAGCTTGCTGGCCACTGGAATTGACAGGAGCTGGGGTCCATCTATGCCCTCCTCCATCAGAGGCAGTAAATGCCTTTGCGGGTGCAGGAGGGAAGAGTTTTGCAGTTGCCCTGAGTTCCTGCCTGTGGGCAGGATCTTCTGCTGCACTTATAAATACAAATTAATGGAGGTGAATGCTAAAAATGGCTAATAAGTAGGTTCCTCCCCTGTCGGAGGCGGAAACCCTTCTGGATACCAGTTGCTAGAAACTGCAGGTTGGCCCCTGTGAGAACAGGAGGCCGGACTGATCCATCCAGATTCTTCTTATGGAGCTCTATTGTGATTGCAGAACCTCCATGTCTAGCAGCAGTCTACCTGTGAATACAGGCACTGGAGAATTGTGCTCAGGACCAGCTTGTGGGCCTCCCATTGGGCAGGGTTGCCGTATTTCTAGAAGTAAATACTCCGGACGCAAAAGATTTTTTTTCAGCAAACGCAAAGTGTCGGAGCTTTTTCTGGGAAATGAAACTCAAAAGTTGTTGGCAATCAACCTCAAAATCCCGGACGTTTTGCCGGTTTTCCAAAATTTCCCCAAGCTGCTCTTTTTGCCATGTGGCAACCCTACGCTTGGGCCCCCTTGGGCCTGATCCAGCACTGAGGTTTCCTAGCTATTGCTCCAGATCCACATATTTTTTTTTAACTTCTCAGGTGAGGAGCGGGGTGGGGTGGAACTTGGCACACTAACCCCACCTTGCCCTCTGCCCCCTTTCTGACCAGGCCTTCGCGTCTTGCTGGTGGACCAGTGGGTCGAGACCGGGGGGACGATGCGGAGCGCCACCCGCCTGGTGGAGGAACAAGGCGGCCTAGTGGCAGGTGGGTCAGTGAGCAGACGGCCGGGCTTGGCCCCCTTGGCATTCCTAGCAGCGATAGAGGTTGGTGGAGCCTCCAGCTGCAGGAGCAGTCTACCCTGGCTCTGACACTGCTGGTGATCGCTGCCTTTCCCCCAACCTTGCCTGCAGGCATCGCCGCCATCTGCGTGGAGGACAGCGAGGGCGGGCTCTGGCTGAAAGACCACTACAAGTGGGCGCATTGTGTGCCCCCCCAACTGATGCCCCAGTTCAACGCTCACCAGCTGGACTCCTTCCAGGCCTTCAACCCCAACCAAGGACCGCAGTAGGGAGGAAGGTGCACAGGTATATGGCTTCCCGCAGAGGCCCGTGGCGTCCCAATAGTGGCAAACTCTGCCTGCTTCCCGGGCCATTACCCTCTGGGATCTTGCAAGCTCGTAACTCCAGACCAGTTTGGGAATCTTGCCTGTGTGCCTTCCAGCTTATCTGGCACTCCATCAGAAAAAATGTTCCTTCTCCGTGTTCTTCTGCCCCGGTGTAGTTAATAAACCACCCGCTGAATCGGTGAAACTTAGAATCCGAGTTCGGAGGGACCCCAAGGGTCATCCATCCCAACCCACTGTAATCGCGGCTAAACTTTGATAGCGTTGATGTACAAAGTGCTCCACGTTGCATTAAAAAAACACACACTGAGGTCTTGGGTGGAGGACCTGAGGTGCAGAGAGGAGAGGGGAATGTTGTGGGGAGAGGAGGGTGTTATGGAATTGTAGCGCAGGGACACCAAGGGTCATCTAGTCCAACCCCCTGCATGGTCCTGGGGCCACACAGAGATGCCAGGAGGGCCACAGTTCCCCCTCCTAGCAGCAAAACATGAAATTAAGTATTGGACAATATGGTGGGGTTGTGCCCAACCAAGTTCTACCCAAAGACACACTGGACCTAAGTTAGTCACACCTGTTCTCGTTGGAAGGTTCAGGAGTGGTTCAGCCCTTTCACACAGCACAGGGTTAGACTGTGGAACTCCCTGCCACAGGAGGCAGGCATGGCCACCAAACTAGATGGCTTCAAAAGAAGATTGGACAAATTCATGGAGGAGGAGAGGGCTTTTGATGGCTACCGGAGGCAGCAATTCTTCTGAAACCAGGGGAGGGGAGAGTGCTGCTCTTGGGTTCGAATCTCGCTTGTTGGTTTCCCTTTGAGGCATCTGGTTGGCCACTGTGGGAACAGGATGCTGGGCTAGATGGGCCCCTGGCCTGATCCAGCGGACTCCGCTGACATCCCTAAGGAACCTCCAGGTTTAGAGGTAGTCTATCTTGATTGGTAGGTTCCTAGGGGGCATTTGGCCGCTGTGAGACTCCATCACATTCCTTGGGGCCCAAACACTCTTTGCCTCAGGGCCTGCCCTTGGCCCCCAGAAAGTCCCCCAGAAGGTAATGTGCCCCCCCAGGCTGAAATGACACCCCGCTGCTGGCCAACCCCATCAACGCACATTCAAGGCAACAGTTACAAAAAGCACAACATTTCAACTTTTATTATGACCAAATGCGTTTCGTACCGGGAGACCAGAGGTGCTTTTTTGGGGGGGGACAAGGGGGGTCTTTGTGCCCAATGGAATGGGACATGTCCCATGACACCAGAACCAGGGCACTATCTTACATGTCCTGGCACAGGAATTGATGTCACCAACAGGAAACGGTTGTGGCGAAGGAACCCATGGAATGTAGAAATGAATGTAGAAACGTCTGATTATTCTATTCCGGGGCTGCCCCACAAGAAGCCAAGAGGGCAGAAATATTTGGGGGTGGGAGAGCTCTGGGGGCAGAAAAACAGACCAGCTTCACCCAGGGAAGAGGATCAATTGTAGAGTTGGAAGGGAGCTCCAAGAGTCATCTAGTCTAACCCATTCCAATGCAGGAATGACATACTGCTCAGTGGTTAGAGCACCTGCTTTCTGCATGGAAAACGATCCCAGGCTCAGTCCGCGGCAGCAAGCCCAGGTGGGGCCGGGGAGGTCTTCTGCTTCAAATCCCGGAGAGCCACTGCTGCCGGCCAGTGCAGACAATACTGAGCTAGATGGAGCGATGGCTCGACTTAGTACAAAGCAGCTTGCGATGGTCCTATATATGAGGCAATCTGTTCTTTTCTTTTAAAAAAAAAATCATTAAAAAACAGCAACACTTTTCTTTGGTATAGAAATAAGTTCAGTGCAAATGTTCAGGCTGGTGAAATTCCTTCCCCCAACTTGTGTCACTGGCAACATTTCGCTCTCCGACGCTTCTCGGTCAGGTAAAGGTCCCGCTCGTCGCTGTGGATCCCTGAAAGAGGCAGAGCGAAAAATCCTGGAAAACCTTAGCCTCTACGAGCAAAACAAGTTTCTAGTCCCTGTGAAGGTACAGGCAAAATGTGCAGGATAAAAACAAAACAAATGCACAAGCTCTAAGCTTTGCAACAAACCCTGAAAACTAACCCATCTTTACCAATTATTTAATAAAAAATAAATAAATACCTGCCGATGTGCGGTGCAAATAAACTTTGTGGCAAATCACGCAAATTTGCTTGGCTTGCAGAACTGTGGATCGCGGGGAAGAGGCAGCCGTAAGCTTGGCGACACGGAGCCCACCCCCCATCCCATTCTCATTGGCTAAACTCTGCCTGTCACCATCCATCAGCAGAGCTGTGTGTTTATTGAGATACCACAAAACAGGGAAGCTTCCCAAGAATCCTCAGTCTCTATGAAGCAAGCAAGTTTCTAGTCCTTATGAAGATGCAGGGAGAAACATGGTGGGCCGTGCCAGAGAGGGGACTTGAGAGGTATTGCTATTGTTATCTTAATGATTAGCTTATAGATCTTTTCAGTTTTTTATATCCTGTCTGCGTAGTTTTGCTTTCTGTAAGCTGCCTTGGGAAAAAGCAGGATATAAAGAAATACTCTAAAAATTAAAACATGATTATTTAACAAGCTTAGAAACTGCTTTATAGCACGGAGCCCTCAAAGATTAAAAAACAGCAGCAGCAGCACAGCACAGCAGCTCTAAAAAGAGAATAACTTCAGTGAACCAAAAAAAGCACAGCAGAAGACCTCTACAAATCATATTTCAGCACAGTAAATTTTTGCAATAATAAATTATCATTAGATTTATTTGTATCCTATCTTTTCCCCTGGACTGCGGCTTAAGGCAGCTCAGACAAATTAAAGCAAGGCAGACAAAATGCAAAAAGAGAACGAACCAATCTATTAAAACGCAGGGAACGAAAACAAGACGGGCAGTGCAAGGCTTTTGCAACAGTTGGTCGAGATCTGCTCTGCTTGCAGAACTTTTGCTGGTTCTGGGGCAGAAGTGGGGCTGCCTCTGTGGAAACTGGGGGCTGTTTGAAGTTCCCGCCCGCTATGGGGCCAGCTGGACACATGTGGCGAGGGGCACACTTACGCACGACGTCGCCAATCCTTCTTGCGCTGCTCCTCTCCAGCTCCGCCATCACGCTGCCCTCGAAGGTCAGCGCTGCAACCCGGAAAAAGAATTCCCGCACATTCTCACCTGTGGGAAGGAGGGGTGCGGGGGGTGATACCGTTTCCTTAAATACCATAGACCGCCCTCTCCTCCTCCATAAATTTGCCTAATCCTCTTTTAAAGCCCGTTAAGTTAGTGGCCATCGTTGTCTCCTGTGGAAGTGAGTTCCGCAGGTTAACCAGACACTGCATTCAGAAATATACTCTTTTAGCTGTCCCGAATTTGCCAGTAGGAAGACCCTCCTGATGGATCAGGCCTGTGGCCCATCTAGTCCAGCCTCCTGTTCTCACATGGGCCAGCCAGGTGTTTTGTTTTTAATTATTATTATTATTATTTATTGAATTTATATACCACCCTAAACCTGGAGGTCTCAGGCGGTTCACAGAAAAAAATCACAATATATAAAATCCAAACAAAAACACCGCCCTGCAAAAGAGCCACATTTTAAAAGGGTATAGGATGTCAATCAGATCAACGAAAGGCCTGGTTAAAAAGGAACTTTTTTCCTGGCAACTAAAGGTGTACAGTGGATGCTCGGGTCGTGAACGTGATCCGTGTGGGATGCATGTTCGCAACCCGCAGCGGTGCATCTGTGCATGCGCCGGTTGCAAATTGGCGCTTCTGTGCATGCACAAAGCATGGTTTAGCACTTCTGTGCATGCGCGACCGCCGAAACCTGGAAGTAACCCATTCTGGTACTTTCGGGTTTCAGCGGTCCACACCCCAAAAAATTGGAACCTGAAGCGTCTGTAATCTGAGGTATGACTATATAATGAAGGTGCCAGGCGAACTTCCCTGGGGAGAGCATTCCACAGTCGGGGAGCCAGTGCAAAGAAGGCCCCGTTCTTGTGTTGCCACCCTCCGAACCGCTTGAGGAGGAGGCACACGAAGGAGGAGGTTTATTATGTTTTATTATGTTTTATTCGAGCACAAGGGCAACTCTCCCCTCCTGCAGCCTCCAGCCACAGGTACTCGGAAGCATTTCATCTGAGAACAGAGTAGCTGTGCAAAAGAGAAACTTACCTGTGAGCGAGGAGACAGCCCAATATTCAGCCTCCATTTCCTTGGCCACCTTGAGAGCTTCCCTCTCGATGAGGCTGTACTGCGCCGGAGACTGTGAGAGGGAAGGGAAGGGCTCAGGAGGAAGGAAGGACAGCGGCAGGAGCTCCAGGAACCCAGCTAGAAGCACTTCTTCCCTGCCTCCGCTTCCCTCCAGGGTGAGTTTCAGATTGGAAGCTGCTTGGGGCAGAGAGCTACCCCCTTGCGAAGCACCAATCACAAAGACGGCGCTGTGGCTGAGAGAGTATAAGGTTTGTGGAAGTGTCCTCTTTCCTTGCCCCCTTAATGATAAATAACCGGGCTGGATTTGGCTGGATCCTGAACTGGGCTGATCCAACGGGATCCAGGTTTCGATCAAGTTGCCAGGATCACCCTGGAAGCAAAGCGGGGGAGTGGCAAGTCGGGGGGCAGGTAGAAGGAGTTTTGGCTCTGCCTGTTCCCTGTAAGCCCTCATGAAGAACCTCCATGAATCAGTAGCCTCATCCCCCAGGGCATTGTGGAATTGTGGAAGGGGCCTCCAGGGGTCATCCAGCCCAACCCCGTGCCATGCAAACGATCCTGGTTGGAGGAGGGAGGGCTTTGCTTCAATGAATGAGCCCTGAACAGAGTTCGCAGGAGATGCCTTCTGAACAAGGCAGAAGGTCCTGCAGGGAGGTGGGGCAGGCAGGATACAGCCCACCCTCTGTCTCCCTCTCTCTTTTTCTCCCCAACTTACGCTGAGATCCTTCTTGGTGCCGACGAGGAAGAGAATGGCGCTAGAAGGGTCATTCTCCTTCAGGGCATCAGCCAGCCACTGCCTGGAACAGATTGGGCAGAGAGAGAAATCCAGGAGTGGAATTTATCACTGCTACTATTATTTATTTCCTTATCTATCTATCTATCTATCTATCATCATCATCATCAAACCTTTTATTGGCATCACATACAACATCCAAAACAAATCAATACAGAATTACCACTTCCCCAGTGGCACAAAACATTTGCTAAAAGAAAGGAGGCAGAGCAGTCTATCGTCACATCTCTTGGTCTCCAGGGAGATCAGACGTCTGCAGTGTATTTTGACAACAAAAAACCAAATAGAGATATTTAGCCACTAACTTGGTGAGCTCCTGATCATTCCCCAGTAAAAGAAAATCTACGAGCTCTCACTCTCGCTTCTCGGCCTTTTGCCTAAGATCAGGTGTAGTATCTTTCTATCACGTTGATATCCAAGGAGCTCCAGGGGGCGTGCAGAGTTCTGCTCCTCCCTGTTTTATCCTCACAGCAACCTTGCGAGGGAGGACAGAGGCCGAGAGGGGCCCTGGCCTCCCCACAAAGCGTCAAAGGTACCAAAATGAAGGGGGTTGTTTTAATCTCTTGACGTTGCACACAGAGGTGTGAGGGAGCCCCCCGCAATGCAGGAATCGCAGTAGGGTCACACGGGTGCAATTTGGTTCTGGAATCAATGTTGAGTCAGGGGCTCGATCCAGCACAACTCACAGCCATACACACACACCCTGTTGACAGCACAGCTTTGACGCCAGCTGGGGACGGCGAACTCGACAGGTAACTCACCTGGTGTGGCCCAGGGATGCCACGTCGTTCAGGTCAAAGACTATGATGATGGCTGCGGAGAGGTGGAGAGAGTTGCAGAGTTGAGGTCACGGAGGAGAAAAGGGGACCGCTTTCTAAGTCCCCTCCCCCCCCCCCAGAAAATTAGACAGTTGAACGTCTGGAGGAAAGGGAGGGCTTAGATGTTCTTGAGATGGTAAATTCTGGGAAATGCTGGATGGGGGACTTTCAGCCACATGCCCCAAAGGTAAGCCCCCAAGCATAGTGGCGTCACAATGGGGGGGCGGTGCGCCCCACATGCCATGTTGGGGGGGGGTGATAAGAAGGCACTCCGTGGGGGCTCGCGGCGGCGTGAGCAGCCATCGCTCTGCCACAGCCGCATGTGGAGGATACAATACGATAATCTACGATACGATAATCTTTATTGTCATTGTCCCATACGGAACAACGAAATCGAAAAAATCTACATCAGACATTCAAAAACCAACAAGCCTGCTATCCCAGCTATCCCAGCCTGGTTAGCCCCCTTAAAACTCTGACACCCCATAATTAAATACAATATACTTCCATAGAGATTACCTTACACTGCATTTAAAACCAAAATCGCATTTGGATAGAAACTGTTTCTTTGCAGCCGCGAGCAGAGGATCCTGCTGCCGCCACCAAGCCACTATGTACAGCGCATGTGCGACGTCGAATACATGCGCTGTAGATAATGACGCTGCACATGCACTGCACATAGCGGTTTTCCACTGGCGCCACTTGAGCAGAAGATCCCAGCACCATCTGTACAGCGCTGGAGCAGCGCCGCCGGCAAACCGCTATGTACAGCACATATGCGGCATCGCTATGTACGGTGCATGCGTCGTACGTAGCAACACCGCACGTGCGCCCTACATAGCGATGCCCTGCCCCGGGTGTCACAACGTATTCGTTTCGTTCGCCCCTGCCCAAGCACAACCAAGTAACAAGAAATATTCATTGGCACACACCGACTTCCCACATGGGTGGGACCCCAGAGGTCACAAAAGAGGGTTCCTTTCTGCAGTTTTTCACCACCCACGCAGAACGCCAAGAGGAACCCAGTTTTTCCCTTTCAAATCCTCATAACGGAAGTGGCAGACAGAGACGTGTGTAAGCATTATTTACAGGTGTTTATTCAGCATAGTTCAGGAACAAAGGAAAAACATGTCTGCTTCCCTTCGTGTCCAACAAAACAGTAATAGCAAAAGCAATATACAAACGAAGTTCCCTGCAGTCTGTGCTGGAAATGTAAACAGGCATGTGACACACAACAGTCATAGACCTTTTAAGGTGGAACAGAACTATATCCTAACAGCCCCCATAAGGAGCTAGTCCTCAAGGTTGCTTGCCCACCTGCTAGCTGTGTTCCAGGGAGCTATCTGCTGCAAAGAGAGACACAGACAGACAGACAGACAGACAGACCCTCCAACCCCTGATAATCGCATTGTCTCACCTTGAGCTCCACGGTAGTAGGTGGAGGCAATGCATTTGAAGCGTTCCTGGCCAGCCGTGTCCCACCTGGCAGGGAGGCAAGGAAGGCATTAGGCTGCAGGTGCCGCAGAGCTCCAGAGCAGCGCTTATCTGCCTAGCGGGGATGACTGAGGAAAGGGGCCAAGGGAGGGGTCCCCCCGAAGGACGGACAGGTTGGGTGGATGGGCTGCAGGTACTCACAGCTGCAGGCTGAAGGGCACTCCCAGCACCTCAAACCGCTCCATCTCAAAGTCCACCCCAATGGTGGCTTTGTAGTTCTTGTCGAAAGTGTCTTTGCAAAAGCTGAGGATAAGGAAAGAGAGAGAGAGAGAGAGAGGTGTCAGGGAGGAGAGGGTTGGCTTCTGCATCAGCCTCTTCCTGCTCAAGATTAATAATAATAATAATTTTTTATTTATACCCCGCCCTTCCCGGTTCAAAAACCGGGTTCAGGGCAGCTAACAACAAATTTAAAACAATTATAAAAGCAGCATAAAATACAGTATAAAAACATGAATAACAATAAAATTCAAAAATCAATTTAGGGGAAATAAGCCTTAGATAATCCCCAGGGCTAGCTGGCTGAATTGGTCCTACTTGGGCCAGTGAGGAGGCCAGGGGAGAATTAGCTGTGGGGTCTCAGAGCGGGTGATCTTCATAAAAGGGGAGGGGGAGGGAAGAGAAGGGAAATAAAAGATCAGGCTGAATTCAAATTAAAGGCCAGGCAGAATAGCTCTGTCTTACAGGCCCTGCAGAAGGAGGTTAAATCCTGCAGGTCCCTGGTCTCATGGGACAGAGCATTCCACCAGGTCAGAGCCATCACTGAGAAGGCCCTGGCCCTGGTGGAGGATAGTCTGGGACCTCTAAACTATGGTTATTCATGGACCTTAAGGTCCTCTGTGGGCAGACCAGGAGAGGCGGTCCTGTAGATACAAGGGCCCTAAGCCACAAAGGGCTTTAAAGGTCCATTGGCAAATTGAGGGGGTGATCCTCTGTCCCCCCCCCCCATGAAAAACAGCAACCCTCTAGCAGGCATCCCTTTGCACAGTTCAGAGAGACATTTGCAGCCAGGCAAAAACACCCAAGGACAGTTGGCGTGTGGGGAGTACCGACAGCCAAAAGTCACAGGTTCGTCATCCTGCCATAAAAGGACTTGGGGGTCAAATCCACACTTTACATTTAAAGCACTCTAAACAGCCGTGGGGCCCCCTGGGGATTGCCGTTCATTCAGGGTGCTGAACTCCATGAGCTACAGTTCCCTGCACCCTGAGCAATTCCCAGGATTCTCCAAGACCTGGGCCCCGATCCGCCCGGGTATTCCCCCATAGTTACCGGTTGATCAAGCAGGTCTTCCCCACAGAGAGGTCACCGACTACGATGATCTTGGAAATTTTAAACCTGTTGAGAAGGGGGAAAGGCTGAGTTAATGTCTAGGGAAAAGGTAGCTGGAATTATTGGGGGCCTGGAGAGACTCCCCTAATAGGAACTGTTCATAATGCCAGGGGGCTTTTATCTAAGCTAAGATAAAGGGTGACTGATGGGAGATAAAAGGGGTGGAGTATGATAGAGATGGGTAAAATTACCCCTGGGGTGGCAAAAATCGGATAGAGAAGTCTTTCTCCTTCTCTCGTCATGCTATAGCGAAAGAGACTTGCACATTTAAAGACAAACTGACTTGCAGTTTCTGAAACAATACGTGAAGCAAAACACAGCTGTCAGGGGTTCAGGAGCAGAGGCAAGGGCAAGGGAGGAAACAGAGAGCGAAGGGGAGGAGGCAGAAGAAAAGATGAGCGATGACGACGACCCGAGATCTCCGAGCCTTTCCAGTGAATCGGAGGATTCACAGAAAGGAGCACCAGTGGCCAGGGCAAGGGGGGAGTTTAGGGGGGCACCCCAGGAAGATAGAGCCAGAGGGGACTCAGAGGAGAGCAGTTGGAGATCGGGACCAGCGTCACCGCCAGAGAACAGAGAAGAGGAAGGGAGCCAGGGGGCAAGCGCTGGCAGCTCACAACAGGAGGGAGGGCACGAGTCAGGAGTGGCCACACCTCCATCTGGGAGCGAAGAGACGGTTAGACGGAAGGTGGAAGGTTGGGCGCGCGCGCCAAGTTCAAATGCACAGGAAGGCGACGCAGTAGGCAGCCCGGAAAGGGAGCCGGGTCCTAAAGCCCGGCGCAAGGAGACAGGAGGGTCCGGGGGGTCAGCGTCAGAAGAATCCCGGAAGGAAGAGACCCAGGGGGGCAGAGGGACCCAGAGAAGAACAGTCAGGCGGAAAAGGTGGAGCAGGGCTAGGATATTAAGTTGGTGTACGAGGGGCGGAGATTCAGACGGAGCTTCGCCGGTCTAGCTACTAGACGTAGAGTTGCACGCAGCAGCTTGAGAATGGAAACTGTAACTCAATAAAGACTTTTACTTAATGACCGTTGGCTAGCGTGATCCTCTGTGAGCTGGGATCTGGAAGCAACCCTGACAGTAAGCTCCGTCTCTCAATTGTGGGCATCTACAGCCTCGAGGAGAGGAGAGAAGCAGGTGCCTACTAGCGAGCTCACGAACGGCAGCCGACATGACGGCTGAACAGCAGATAGCGGAACTCAGAGAAGCAGTGTCACAGCTGAATGCCGAGGCTCTTGCATCCAGGAAGAGAGAGGAGGACGCAGCTGTCCTTAGAAATTCACATTTTCCATGGATTTTGCAGTGCAGTTCTCCAGACAAGTGAAGTGTGCAAGGATGCAAAAGGTGCATATAGAATCATAGAGTTGGAAGAGACCACAAGGGCCATCGAGTCCAACCCCCTGCCAAGCAGGAATGCAGGCATCAGGGAAAAATAACATACAAGGCTGCATTCTATTCGGGGATACCGCTGTGCAAAAATATTCATGTTAGACAAAACTACATGTGTACAGAAGGAGGAATTTGCAGGGAAATGCTGAGAAATCAGCTGTGATGTTTGCATTCTGAGGGTTGGACTAGATGGGCCTTTCAGTCCCTCCTTCCAGGATTCTGTGCAGGAGATTCAGGAGAGATAAAAGGAATAGACTTCTGTGCCCCTAACTGATCTGTGGATCCGGCCTCTAGAAGGTCATGGGCGATGGTCTTTAACGGTGGAGACAAGGGTCTCCGTAAATAAGAACATAATAAGGACCTGGCTGCTGGATCAGGCCCAGTGGTCCGTCTAGTTCAGCCTCCTGCTCTCACAGCGGCCAACCAGATGCCCCAAAGGGAAACCCAGCATCAGGATTCGAACACAAGACCCCCCTCTTTTTCAGCAACTAGTATTCAGAAGCATTGACTGCTTCCGACTGTGGAGGCAGAGCAAACTCATCCTGGCAAGGAGCCCTCGATAGCCCTCACCTCCTCCAGGAATTTGTCCAAACCTCTGTGAAGCCATCCAAGTGGCAGGGACTTCCACAGTTTAACTCCACACGGCGTGAAGGAGGACTTCCTTTTATCCACCCCCAATCTTCCGACCTTGAGCTTTGTTCAGTGTTCTCATGTTCTGGCGTTAAATACTCACCCCACGGTCCCCGTCCTCTGGGACTGGCACATCCCAACCACTTTGGGGTGAAAGGCGCTCCTGGAATGGAGCGCGGCCCCTTTGGTGAAGCACTGGGAAGGAAAATGAGGAATGGGGGGAGTTACGGCACTGCCACCCCCCACTTTGTATGCTCCTTGCAGCGCCCCAAACAGCTCTTCCAATGCAAAGACTCCCGCCAGCACCACACGCACAAACCCACAAGAAACAAATAAGTTTGTGTGCATTTTAAAGAAAAGTTTCCCTAACCGCTGAGTTCCCAGGCCACCTGTGCAGCCACACACACCCACACACCCCTCTAAGTTTTTGATGCTCTTGAGTAGGCATAGGCAACCTTCGGCCCTCCAGATGTTTTGGACTACAATTCCCATCATCCCTGACCACTGGTCCTGTTAGCTAGGGGTGATGGGAGTTGTAGTCCCAAAACAGCTGGAGGGCCGAAGGTTGCCTATGCCTGCCCAAGAGCATGGGTAGGCAAACTAAGACCCAGGGGCCTGATCCGGCCCAATTGAATTCTCAATCTGGCCCCCGGACGGTCCGGGAATCAGTGTGTTTTTACATGAGTAGAATGTGTGCTTTTATTTAAAATGCATCTCTGGGTTATTTGTGGGGCATAGGAATTCGTTCATTTTCTTTTTCAAAATATAGTCCGGCCCCCCACATAGTTTGAGCGACAGTGGATCGGCCCCCTGCTTAAAAAGTTTGCGGACCCCTGCTCTTGAGGAATTAAAAGGGTGTTCCCTCCACCGTCTTCTCCCTACCAGAGCTCAAAGGGAACCCTACGGTCATCTAGTCCAACCCAGGCCAGGAGACTGATTTTTTTTCATTATTGTCCTCCCCCTGATTTGAGCTGGTGGGCCAGTTGAAAAAGGCTCCAGATCGTTTCCCCCCAGGACATCCGGGGAATATTGCATGAGGACGGGGACTGGGGTTGGGCTAGATGACCCTGTGGGGTCCCTTCCAACCCTACAGCTCTATGATTCTTTAAAAGGCCTTCTCTCCAAATACAGGTCACACACTCCACTCTCTGTCCAGGCACACACATACAGCCCCCACCAAAAATCTCCAATCTGGTGCAAGCACCCCAATATTCCAGCACCCCCAATTTGGCTCCATGGCTGAGCCATCCCTGGCCTCCGTTCTCTTTTGCTTGCAGAAAGAGGGGCGAGAAATGTGCATGCCAGCAGGACTTGGGAACCGTTCTCAGATCAAGGGCCACACCGTCTCCTTGGCAACCTTCCGAGGGCCGAAGATCAGTGGTGGGCGGGGCCAGAGGAAAGGGGGCGGAGCCACAGGTACAAAACAATCCTGATGCTAAAAAGTGAGATTCTGACACCATAAGTGTTGCTGCTGAGCTCTGCCCGCCGCCCCCTGCCTCCAAGGACTCCTGGCCCCCTTACCGGCGGCAGTTCGGCAATGACGCGGTCCCGCCTGACGGGGGCAAGGATATTCATCGTCGGGACTCGAGGTTTGACTGCAGAGCTGTCCAATATTCCCACCTGGAAGCACAGATTTTATTTTCTGAAAAGTGGGCAGCGCAGATGTCCATGCCACACACATACCCCCTTGCCCTTCTCCTTAGGACAGTTTCAAACTTGGGACTGTAAGCTCCTTGCCGCTGGGACCTTTCACTGCAGTCATTTCCCTGCTTTTTAAAAATCATAAATCTAGAAGTGATGACATAAGAACAGAGCCTGCTGGATCAGCCCCCTCCAGGCCAGTATCCTGCTCTCACAGTGGCCGACCGGGCCCCCAAAGGGAGGCCCACAAGCAGCAACTCTCCAGTTGTTCCCAAGGCCTGGTATTCAGAGGTAGACTGTCCCTGGGCATGGAGGTTCTGCTATCACAATAGACCTCCATAAGAAGTTGCTGTCTTTGTCCATGGAGTTTTCTTGGCTGGGATACTGGAGTGGCTTGCCGGTTCCTGCTCCAGGTGGATCATGTTTGGTCTAAACTCTCCACTATGACCTGTCCATCTTGGGTGGCTCTGCATGGCATAGCTCATAGCTTCTCTGAGTTATTCAAGCCCCTTCGCCACGGCAAGGCAGTGGTCCATGAAGGGGCTGAAGAATTGATGCTTTTGAATTCTGGTGCTGGAGGAGACTCTTGAGAGTCCCCTGGACTGCAAGAAGATCAAACCTCTTCATTCTGAAGGAAATCAGCCCTGAGTGCTCACTGGAAGGACAGATCCTGAAGCTGAGGCTCCAATATTTTGGCCACCTCATGAGAAGAGAAGACTCCCTGGAAAACACCCTGATGTTGGGACAGATGGAGGGCACAAGGAGAAGGGGATGACAGAGGACGAGATGGTGGGACAGTGTTCTCGAAGCTACCAGCAGGAGTTTGACCAAACTGTGGGAGGCAGTGGAAGACAGAAGTGCCTGGCGTGCTCTGGTCCAGGGGGTCACGAAGAGTCGGACACGACTAAATGACTAAACAACAACAAGAAGAGGTTGCTGGATCAGGCCAAGAGCTTGTCTAGTCTAGCATCCTGTTCTCACAGGGGCTGACCAGATGCACATTATCCAGCGCTGAAAAACTCTTCCCCAAATATTCTGCGTTACCTGATACTTGATGTTTGAGGGACCCACTTTGGGGCCCTGAAAAGACCTCCAAAAGAAATATGGGGCTTCCGGTGGGAGCAATAGAATCCTAGATTTGTAGGGGGGGGGCCTGGAGCCCTCCAGGTGTTTGGGAAGGGCTGTGGGTCAGTGCTGCAGAGCATCTAATTTGAATGCCAACCCCCCCCCATCTTACGGGATACCTTTGGCTCAGACACCATCCCTTCACGCAGCTTACCTTGCAGGGTTATCGTGAGGGTTAAAATGGGGAGGGCTATGCCAACCACCTTGAGCTCCCTGGGGGAATATAAATCGATAAAGATTAATAAATTATGGTGCTGCACCCACTTGCCTCATTCATACAGGGCACCCATAAAACAATCCAGGGTGCACCCCCAAAACAGTGCCTCAGGTGAAAGCGTCCTGGCTGGCAGCAAGCGGGTGCAACGGAATTGCTGCAGGCCGCTAAGTTTTCCAGTCTGTGTGTACAAATTTTACAAAATAAGAAAGAGAAAAAAAAACCTCTTGTGAGAGTTTGGATCCAGGCAGGGAGATTAGGAGAGAGAGAGAGAGCGGGGAAAAATCATAGGATGTTCCCTACTGAGTCAGATACATTGGTCCATCTGGCTCAATACTGTCTACACTGATCGGCAGCAGCTCCTCAAGGTTTTTGACAGGAATGCTACCTGGCGATGCTGGCAGAACTTGAATCCAGGACCTTCTGCATGCAAAGCAGATGCTCTCCCACTGAGCTATAGCCCCTCCTTTAAAAAATAAACCAAGATTCTAGTCTTCCTGGCTCTGGATTAAAGGCTGGTTTAAATGGGGACACAGAAGAAGTGGCCGTATGAGATGCTCCCTACTGAGTCAAGACACATTGGCCTGCCTAGCTCAGGAGTCTCTGACGGGCAGCAGCGGCTCTCCAAAGTTTCAGGACTGCACTGGGTGCCTTCTGGATGCAGAAAAGCTGCTCTGCCCAGGAGCCCTTCCCCTTCTCTCCCCCCTCCGCCCCCCAAATCAAAGCCGTCTGTTGTTTTTCAACTCTTCTCCTAAGCCAGGGAGGGAGCAGACATCCCGGCAGGCCTCAGCACCTCTCCTGGATGCGGGCAAGACGTGGCGAAGACAGGGAGAGGGTGGGGGGGCCCTTTTGCAGAGGGTGGGGGCGCTTGCAATGCCCCGGGCAAGGAAGGCATGGCGGAGCCGGGAGCCTGGTACTCACCGCCCGCCCCGTCGCCTCTGGTCCCGCTCGCTGGAAGTCTGCAGCCGGAGAGGAGGAGGAGGAGGGTCGCGTAACCCGATCCCCGGAAATTCCAGGGGATGCGGAGGAGGAGGAGACCCGGGATGGCGAGACACCCGCTCCTTCCAGGTTCGCCTGCAGCCCAGACGGGGCGGGCGCAGGCGGAGGCTGGGCAGCCCGCCGAGGATCTGGTCCCGGGGAAGGAAGAGGTGCGGGGACTCACGGAGACTCTCCTCTTGGTCATCCCGCACCGATCCCGGCGCTCTGCGTAGTCTCAGAGGCGCCCTCGCCGTCCACAGAACAAGCGCCGCCAACCCTCTCCTCTCCTCTGCGCCCATCCTGCATTGCTCAAGGCGCTCTGCGTAACCTCAGAGGCGCCCTCGACGACGGCAGGGCGAGCAAAATAGGTGCCGGGGCTCCCGGAGGCCACCAACATCCCTGTTCCTCCTGGTCATCCATCCTATCCTGCGCTCAAGGCGCTCTGCGTAACCTCAGGGGCGCCCTCGCCGACGGCCGGGCGGGCAAATAGGTCCCGGGGCTCGGCTCCCCTACCCACCCGGCCTCGGCGGTTTGCCCAGCGCCCCCGCCTCTCTGGCTTCTCCCCACCCCCTCCGTGCGCCCCCTTACCTTCCGCAGCCAGGCGAGGCTCTGGCCGGAGGCATCTGTTCCCGATTAGTGACTCAGAGCCCGGCGGGGGCGGAGGAGGCGGGCGGAGCCCCCTGCAGGCGCCGATGGAGGGCGAAGAAGCCGCCTTCGCAGGGAGACTCCAGGGAGGCGAGGTTTGCACTCTGCACACGCTCAGATGCTCGCGCGATTTCTCACGAGGACTCCACCGGAGATCCCGTGGGGTTCCGGCTCAGCTCTGTTCCCCTGGCAAGACGTTTCTCTTGTCCCTCCTTCCGATTGTAAGCCCCTCGGGGCCGAGGGCGGCTCTTCCCTTTGGCTCCCTTCCCCTTGCGCTTTACGGGCGGGAAGCGAGCGATCCAATCGAGTTTGCCTCTTCGCCTAAGCAACGAAGAGCTGACCGGTCATCGCCTGCCCGTTGGAACTCCCTGCCTCTTGATTTCGGGCAGGCGCCTGCTGAACAACTCCCCCCCCCCCCCAATTTCTAGTTACAGGTAGGTAGCCGTGTTGGTCTGTCGTAGTCGAAACAAAACAAAATAAAATAATACAAAAAATTCCTTCCAGTAGCATCTTAGAGACCAACTAAGTTAGTTATTGGTATGAGCTTTCGTCTCCGCAGGCGTGTCCTTTTTCGCCTGCAATTCCCACTCGCGATTTTACGTTAGTATAGTGATATTTAACTAAGAACTTGGTGGATTCATAGAGAAACAGGGCTAAGTGAAAATATCCACTGTAAATAGGCGCATCTGGATACTTTGTTACCATTTAACTGAGTTACGCTGCAAAGGCCATTTGCAGAAGGGCTCCTGTTGCATTACCCGCAATCACCTGCAGGAGTCTGGGTGTTTTGTGGACACGTGTATGTGCAAATGCTCCCACTCTTTCCGCCACCTTTCCTCTCCCCGCCCCATCCTTTTCCAGGATCTTCGCGTTTCCGCCGGCTTCCCGCCCTCTTTCAAGATGGTGCTGTGGCGTCACGTCGCCTCTTCCCACCCTCACCGTCTCTCCTGAAATGGCGCCTGTCGAGGACAGGAAATGAAGGTGGGACGGGGGCGGGCAAAGGAACCTCCTTTTGCGTCACTTCCTGCCAGGGAAGAGGGGCTGCGGTCTCCCTCTTTCGCAGAGCTGCGTCCTTGGCGCCTTCTGGGACCGGGTGAGATTCCTCTCTCTTGTCCCTTGCGGAGCATCGGGGAGAATTAAGAGCCCCGGGCTGCAGGCGGAGGCGGCGTGGAGGGACTGTTTAGCTTGTGCATGGAGGGGGGGGGGGGGCTATGGGGTCTTCTTCTTTTCTTTAGCGATCCCTCGTAGCCAAGTAAGATTGCCTTCCATGAACACATTCTTAACAGAGGACAATTCTGGATCCACCCGTCCTTCCACAGTGGGGACAGAGGTTTCTGGGCGGGAGTTGATTCCGGGGAGGGTTTGCCAAAAGTGCCTTCCTCTTAGCTCGTTTCTCCCTTTCATCCCGAGTTTGTTTTTCTTCAAAGTCCAATACTCCTTTGGTCAAGGCTGTTCTCCAACTGGTGCGCTCACAGGCCAGTGTTTCCCAGTTGTCGGTGTTTATACTACTTTTTAAAGATGTGCCTTGAGACAGTCTTTAACTTCTTTTGTCGACCACCAGCATTACACTTTCCATTTTTAAGTTCGGAATAGAGTAGTTGCATTGGAAGATGATAATTAGGCATCCGCACAACATGACCAGTCCAACGAAGTTGATGTTGAAGTATCATTGCTTTGACACTGGTGACTGTTCCTTCTTCCAGTACACTGACATTAGTTCACTTGTCTTCCCAGGTGATGTGTAAAAATTTTCCAAGACACCGTTGATGGAATCTTTAGAGAAGTTGGAGATGGCATTTATAAGTGTTCCATGTTTCACAAGCATACAGTAAAGTTGGTAGTACTATAGCTTCGTAAACAAGCATTTTGGTGGGGGGGGGGGGAAACCATACACACCCCAAACTAGCATTTTGGTTTCTCTGCAAATATCTCTGTCCTCAAACACTCTGCACTTCAATTGGGAGAATACAGCACTTGCAGAGCTCAGACGATGCTGGATTTCGGCATCGATGTCAGCCCTTGTGGAAAGATAACTGTCCAGGTAGGAGAAGTGATTAACACTTCCCAACATAACACCATCGAGTTGGATTTGTGGCGCTGCAGAGGGGTTGTTTTAAGTTTGTTGGTGCAGCACTTTGGATTTTTGGATGTTGAACGATAGGCCAAGCTTTTTGTAAGCTTCTGCAAAGATATTTAGGATGGTTTGGAGGTCGTCCTCTGAGTGTGCACACACTACGTTGTCATGAGCATATTGAAGCTCTAGGACTAAAGTTACAGTAACCTTACTCTTTGCTTTCAGCCTGCTCAGATTAAAGAGCTTTCCATCTGTTCAATATATGATTTCTACTCCTGTAGACAAAAATGACAGTCCAAATTCCTCATTCATCAGTTGCAGTTCTGACTTCATTCATTGACTGAAAACACCGAAAGGCAGGAGCAACCAGGCTGACTCATCTCACAGAAATCCCTTAAGGTGCCTGCACATTTTGCATGGTAACTTTTCTAGTGTTGTTGTTTGTTATTTATACCTCGTCCATCTGGCTGGGTTTCCCCAGCCACTCTGGCTGGTTTACAGCATATATAAAAACAAATTAAAACATCAAATATTAAAAACTTCCGGATATACGACTGCCTTCAGTTCAGATGTCTTCTAAAAGCTATGTAGTTCTTTATCTCCTTGGCATCTGAAGGGAGGGCATTCCACAGGGAGGGTGCCGCTACTGAGAAGGCACTAGGAGAAATAGGGGCTTCTCTTCTTCCTTCCTTTTTAACTTTGAAAAGAAAGTTCAGGTCAGTGCCGTGGTATAGTCCAGGCCTGATTCCTTGCAAGGCTCATCCACGCTTGCTGAGGAAATATTTTTTTCTTCTTCTGACAGTGTATCCATTTTATAACAGAACAATGTGTTTGTGCTTTGTAGGATTTTTCTAGCACCTCTAATTTGGACAGACAGAACTTGGCAGAAGAAAAACCAGATTCTTTCTGATCCCTTGGAGGTTTCTTGAGAGCACAGGTGGATGAGCAAGACTCAGCTGACCCTGGAGGAGGAAGAGGCAATTTCATCCTAATGGGGAGCAGCAGGGGATTCTGGGAAAACTCTGTGCAAATCCTGGGTGAGGAAGACACCCTTTGCTCTGATGTGCAGAGCCAGCAGTTCTGCTACCATGAGGTCAAAGGTCCCCGAGAATTTTGCAGTCGACTCTACCACTTTGACTGTCAATGGCTAAAGCCAGAAAGGCACACGAAAGCTGAGATGCTCGACTTGGTGATCTTGGAGCAGTTCCTGGCTGTCCTTCCACCGGAGATGGAGAGCTGGGTGAGGGAATGTGGAGCGAAGACCAGTGCCCAGGCAGTGGCCCTGGCCGAAGGTTTCCTCCTGAGTCAGGCAGCGGAGAGAAAGGAGGCAGAACAGCAGGTGAGACTTTCCTCTGAATACTCCCAAGGTGCTCTGAACATGAGGTAGGGTATCCTCAAATTCTCGACCAATGGCTCATCTTTTTTGGAAAGCATCCATGGAATGCTATCTGATACCCCTAATGTTTTTGCCTCTGCCGTTCCTTTTCTAACTCTTCTCCCAGTTCTCTGTTTGGAATACTTGTTGAAGTTCCTGCATTGCAGAGGGTTGGACTAGAGTCCAACTCTGTCATTCTGTGATTTCAGGGAAATTATCTGTTTGCAGAAATGGGCATGGATTCCTCTGAAGCAGAGAGGACTCTGTTGGATACCGGAGAGAGGCCCCTGGGTAAGGAGGAATGAGTTATTTCTCTGTTGGGTCACATTCTGTAGATTTTGAAACATAGCAGTGGGTTATTTGAATCTTTTGGGGGAAGACATTTGGGGCAAAGAACCTCCCGGGGGGGGGGGAATGTATATTTACACAACTAAAATATGAAATGGGTATAAACATCCAAACATACTCAGTAGGGGAGGCTTTTTCAAAGGCCCATATGTAGTTAGAGATGCACTACTTAACCTCCGAGAGAAGCAGACCCCCTTGGCTTCCCACTTACCTTTGTCTCTCGCAGGTGACAGAAAGGCATCAGTGAAACCTCATCCATATTTCCATGGCAACGGAGGGGAAGCGGCAGCTGTGGAACCAGATCAGGTAGTGGGAAGGAGCATTGTGGGGAGAGAGGCCGAGAGGTGGGGCAGCCAGGTGCCTCTGTGCCCAAGCTCCTGTCAAAGCTGCCCTGAACAAAGGCTAAAAAGGCCATTTGAGAAGGTTTATTTACTAAGAATAAGGAACAGCTTCCTCACCTCAGCTTCCGAATGTCACTTACATTATCCCTCAGTCATTTCCATTTTCTTTATAAAGTTATAATTGAATGCTAAAACAGGTTCCTAAAGAGTGGACAAACCATAAAAAGAGTGGTCAGGATTCACCTAGCCACCCCAATCAGTTGCACAGCAGGGCTTTCCCCCTCTATCCTCTCCCTTCCCAGGTTCCCATTCACCCCCTGAAGTGCACTTTAGGGCATTAGGAGTTTCCCCTGAAGAGTTTGCTGCAAATGTGCAGCAAAACAATCCCATTAAAACAACGCAGTAACCAACAGGCAGAAAACAACAGAGCAATGTGTAGTAGATCATCTTTATGCTGTCTAAGTGGAGGACATTTTCCTTCTTTTAGGGTCCAGTGTGCTTTGAAGATGTCGCTGTTTGTTTCACAGATGAGGAATGGGCATTGCTGGATTCTGACCAGAGAGCTTTACATAAGGAAGTCATGGAGGAGAATCGTGGGATCATGGACTCACTTGGTAAGGCTCCCTGCTGGTTCATAATATCTGTTTTGAAAATCAATACATACCTCTTTGTAACAAACCTCCAATATTTTGATGGAGCTCAACAGGGCTGCTATAGCATCTGAGATTCTAACATCCCCACAGCTCACCTTGAATGGAGGGCTGCCTACTGGTTGGTCTGTGATTATTCTTCCTCCAGTTGTTACTATTATTATCATTCATTTTGTTTCTCTATCACTCTATATTTTTCAGGGGGGGAATCAAAGCGGTTTACAACCTACATTAAACTGCAAATAAAACATTACAGAAGAAAGTTAGGCTCGGCTGAACTGCTCAGTCCTTTTTAAATGTAGGCTTCAGAATTGTTAGACAAATGGAAGTAGCTTTTGTCACGTTTTATGTTTTTGCTGCTGTCCATTTTCAGTTGGTCAGAGAACTTACTGATCTTTGAGATGAAGCAGATTCCATGATCGGGTCAGATCCAACCCAGAAAAGAGCCAGGCTTTTCAAATTCCAGGTTCCCATAAATATGTCCATAAATGCTAGTCAACAAAGGCAGTGAACTCTGTAGGAAGACCTCACATCTGAACTCTCGTCAGGTCTCCCTCTATCACAAGCAGTTAGCATTGTTAAATAATTGGGGACTCAATTTCTTCCTGTGATTCTAATCTGTTTTTCTCTTCAATGTAGGTGGTGATAAATTAGAAATGATCAAGGGAGACCATGGCAGAATCCACACAATGAAGAAGCCACATAAATATTCGGAGTGTGGAGAGAGATTCCGTCAGAGCTCTCATTCCACTTCCCATCAAATAAATCCCATTGGGAAGAAATCCTATCAGTGCTTAGAATGTGGAAAAAGCTTTGGTCGGAAACGAACTCTCACAGCCCATCACAGAGTCCACACTGGGGAGAAACCGTATCAATGCTTGGAATGTGGAAAGAGCTTCAGTCACAACAGCAATCTCACTTCACATCAAAGAATTCATACCGGGGAGAAACCCTATCAGTGCTTGGAATGTGGAAAGAGCTTCACTCAGTGCGCAACTTTCACTTCCCATCAAAGAATTCATACCGGAGAGAAACCCTATCAGTGCTTGGAATGTGGCAAGAGCTTCCGTCACAGCACCGCTCTCACTTCCCATCAAAGAATTCACACTGGGGAGAAACCCTATCAGTGCTTGGAATGTGGAAAGAGCTTAAGTAAGAGCTCTGCTCTCACTTCCCATCAAAGAATTCATACCGGGGAGAAACCCTATCAGTGCTTGGAATGTGGAAAGAGTTTCCGTCACAGCACCGCTCTCACTACACATCAAGTAATTCATACCGGGAAGAAGCCCTATCAGTGCTTGGAATGTGGAAAGAGCTTTGGTCAGAAGGGAAAACTCACTTTACATCAAAGAATTCATACTGGGGAGAAACCCTTTGAATGCCAAGAGTGTGGAAAGAGCTTTAGTAAGAGCAACCATCTCACTTCCCATCAAAGAATTCATACAGGAGAGAAACCTTATGAGTGCTTGGAATGTGGAAAGAGCTTCACTCGGAAAGAAAGTCTCGCTTCCCATCAAAGAACACACAGCGAGGAGAAACCCTATCAGTGCTTGGAATGTGGAAAGAGTTTCAGTCGAAAGGAAACACTCACTTTCCATCAAAGAATTCATACTGGAGAGAAACCATATCAGTGCATGGAATGTGGAAAGAGTTTCAGTCACAGAGCTAATTTCATGGCCCATCAAAGAACTCACAGCGGGGAGAAACCATATCAATGCTTAGAATGTGGAAAGAGCTTCCGTTACAGCAGCAATCTCACTGTCCATCAAAGAACTCACAGCATGGAGAAACCATATCAGTGCTTGCAATGTGGGAAGAGCTTCCATCAGAGCAGCGCCCTCACTTCCCATCAAACAATTCACAGTGGGGAGAAACCATATCAGTGTTTGGAATGTGGAAAGAGCTTCAATCACAGCAGCACCCTCACTTACCATCAGACAACTCATAGAAGAGAGAAACCATTTAAATGCCAAGAGTGTGGAAAGAGTTTCAGTCATAAGGAAAGTCTCACTTCCCATCAAATAATTCATACAGGGGGGAAACCCTATCAGTGCTTGGAATGTGGAAAGAGCTTCAGTCACAGAACAACTCTCACGGCCCATCAAAGAATTCATACCGGGGAGAAACCTTTTCAGTGCCAAGAGTGTGGAAAGAGCTTTCGTCAGAGATCATCTCTCACTACCCATCAAAGAACTCACAGTGGAGAGAAACCATATCTGTGCTTGGAATGTGGAAAGAGCTTTAGACACAGTCGCACTCTCATTTCCCATCAAAGAGTTCACAGTGGAGAGAGACCATATCAGTACTTCAAATATGGAATGAGCTTCACTGGCAGTGACAACCTCACTTCCCATCAAATTCCCAATGGGGAGAAACCATAGCAGCTGCTGTTTACAAATTTAAATACAGTGGTGCCCCGCAAGACGAACACCTCGCAAGACGGAAAACCCGCTAGACAAAAGGGTTTTCCGTTTTGGAGGCGCTTCGCAAAACGAATTTCCCTATGGGCTTGCTTCGCAAGACGAAAAAGTCTTGCGAGTTCCTTCGGGTCCCCCCCCCTTTTCCTAAGCGCTAAGCCGCTTATCAGCTGATCCGCTGATAAGCCGCTTAACAGCTGATTGCCAAAAGCTGCTAAACCGCTAATAGCGCTAATCCGTTAAGCTGTCAATGGGCTTGCTTCGCAAGACGAAAAAACCGCTATACGAAGAGCCTCACGGAACGAATTAATTTCGTCTTGCGAGGCACCACTGTATATGAAACTTTAATTAGTAGGTGGGTGAGTATTGCTATGGTGTTTGTATTATCTACCATTTCTTCATACTACGTGCCCACATCTGTGAGGTGCAAATCATTGGCCAAGGTGTTGGAATACCTTCTTCACATCACACCTGGGGAGAGAGTCATGCATGATTTGGCAACACTGATGAGGTTGCCTTCAATCAGTGCCATCTAGTTGTGTACTGAATTGACCCTCCCTCCTGTCAATATCAGTATTGCCTTACAAAACTCAGAACCCCAGAAATGTGGGGGGAGTTGTGTAAACGTGTGTTTACACAATAACAGTTTGACAAACAGTTGTGAGCCCTACATTGAAATCCCCGAGGTTTGACTCTTACCTTAAAGCCTCTTGCAGCAGAGTTTAATAGTTTGAACAGCAATACCTTAGGGATAAAAGGCTGTGAAGCCTATATTAGGAATCCTTTCTGGGCACTTGGGATTTGCTACCCCGTCTCTTCCCTTTTTACTAATAATAAGATCAGGCTTTCAAGTAAGCATAAAAGTTTTACCTATAATAAATCTAGTGTTCTTCAAATCAGTATGAATATAAACAAAGGCACAGCACATCTTAGATTAAAAATTACAGAAGTTAAGATGAAGATCCTTTATGTGAGCCTGCAGAGTAGCCACACATCCTTCCAGGTTGAGAGCATGGTAAGGAACAGAAAGAAAAATTTGTAAAAGACAAATAGACCTTTTTACTCCTGCCCTTGGAGAGAAGAGGGACCAACACCAATCTGAACCTTGTAGCCTTCTCTAAGATGTAAAGACTGCTGTTCTTAACCCCTTGCTTACTGGCAATCTATTCACAGTTGTATTTGTCTGCATTAAACTTCACACAATAAATACAGTCAAGTGAAGAAGTGTTTTTGATATACCTCTAACTCAACATATTTATAATGCGTAGTTTTGTTTCCAGTTGCTTCCAAGCAATGCTATTGGCCTGATAGCATTCCAAGGCCACCACAGAAACAGAGTGAACTAAATGTTCTTAAAAGAACAAGGAATAGAAGGGGATTCCACAGGATTAGTACCAAAATTCTAAGAATTTTGCAAAACCAGTCTGTTCTAATAAATTCCCCTTAAAGAGACAATGTCCCAGGCTTTGCATGGAGGTGAAGAGTGTGAGTGTTACATAAAGTTAAGGGCCCACAGATGTCACTGCCAATGACTTGGATAAATTGGTTTTGGCTTCAAGCTCCCAACCATACAATTCAAATTCTGGCTAAATTCTCACATGAAACAATTAACCAAATTCAAATTCTGGTCTTAAGCCCTATACCTTTGCTTGCATGACCCTTCAAATATATATTTTTAACAGTTGCCAACCAAAGGGAAGCATGTATCAGTTAAAACTCTCTGGAGCTAAAACTTATTTACCCTTTGCAAATGGTTTAGAAACTATGGCCTCACTTATCACAAAGAGCTTCATTGCCAGGGACAGCTGGATGGGAAGAGTAACACAGGGACACCTTTTAATTGTCAAAATAAATGTTGGACTTTAACATTAAAAGTCCAACATATGTGAGGTTAAATATGCCTTAAGCCACCCTTGCCGCCCACATTCTCCACTAGAACAGTTACATGTGTCTGAAATAACATGCATGTCCAGCTCTCACGTGTATTCACACACAATGAAGGGAGCTTTTGCTAGAGTCATAACATGCATCCTTTTATGAATATGTGTTTGCCTTTAACCCTACACCAACAAGAAGTTATTACATAGGGCTTCTGTTTCCAGTAGGGAGCACGGGATTTTGCTCTCCCAGCTTCTCCGAAGCCCCAGGTGTGTGTCCTTGGATGAAGATATTGGTTTAGCATCCCCCTTAATCCTTCTGATGAAATTGGGGAGTGTCATAAACTTGCAGACACCTTATAATGTCTGCTTTGGTCTTGGACGGAGTTGGAAAACTTCACTGAGAAAGGAGGGGCAGGGTTCTGTCTTTTGATGTGACTCCATTCTCAAGAAGGCCTCCATCAACAACCATGTTTGCTGTAAACCTCCTTTGATTTCAGACAATTGGACTAAAGTGAAGAGGTGCCCTAGCCTACATGATGTTAACCAAAGCTGCTGGAGACTATTTGACTGTTAATTGAAGGCTTTGTAAGATGCTAATTTCTGCTGTGAGGGGTATTGGAAATGGGAGGGTGGATGGTTTCTTCGTATAATTTTCTTCTTAAGGATTTTTGGCAGCTAACTGCTGAGCAATGGAATTGTAAGAATTTAAGAAGAGCGGACCTTAAATATAAATTAACTTTGCTTGCTAAAAATTGATGGATCCTGTAAGCAAATGAATTATTGGATGGTGTGTGTGAAAATCTGCCTGGCTAAAGGGGAAGGAAAGGGTCATTTAAATACAAATGTTTTTAAGGAATTAGTCCTTGTCCTGTACAAGCTCATGGAACAAAAAGATGTAATAGAAACTAGAGTAAAGCTGGATTTAGAGACAATGGACCAGAGCATTTGGCGCGAGAGAGTGTGAAGCAGCGTTTAAATCCCAAACTGTTGTAACATTATAAAATTGGATATACCTGGTAAAGAAGAAATAATCTGAAATTGTGAAGTATAGAAGATGGCTTGTATGGACCTAACTGAGCATAGGGGAGAGGATTAAGAAAATTTTAAAATATATTTTCATGGCAATAATGTTCACTCCCCCTCCCACCTGGTATTAGGCAAGGAGGGCAAGAACATGGACAGACCAGAAACCTGGGAATATGATATCACCAATGACCCTTTTGCTATATAACAGTGAGAATCAGGAGATCCCGTGGATTGTTTGTGTGTGTGAAGCTGGAATGGAATGCTGCGGCTGAAGAGGACTTCTTCTTTACCATCACCAGTCAGACATGTGCACATGCAAAACGCCAGGAGAAATAAGTTGTATTTGTGGGATATTGATGCATAACCAGTGATTTTTGTGGGCTGACAAAGTGAAGAGTAACTCTATTTGATATTTTGGGAATATGTTATAGTAAAATAAAAGTCTATGCAGGAATTGAAATGTGTACAATGGTATCTTGTTTCCCGAACAGCTTAGTTGTTGAACAAATCGGCTCCCAAACACTGCAAATCCGGAAGTAAGTGTTCTGTTTTGCGAATGTTTTTTAGAAGCCAAATGTCCAACATTGCTTCCACTTGAGTGCAGGAAGCTCCTGCAGCCAATTGGAAGCCGCATCTTGGTTTTTGGATGGTTTCAGGAGTCAAACGGCCTCCCAGAACAGATTAAGTTTGAGAACCAATGTACTACTGTACAGTCAATGGGAAATGAAGAAATTAGTGATAAAATATTTTAAGTATTGAAATGAAATTAGGAAATGTATGCTATACTGAGCAGTGAGTAGAGGAAAGAGAAACATGGACGCTGGGTGGGAAGTCAGCTTTTAAATCTATTAAATTTGTATTAATTTGATGTTAACTTGTTGAAAACTTTGAAAAGCAATAAAAATTAATTGGACCAAAACTGTTTTTACACAGAGGAAATATAAAGATTGGTTTATTATATGAAATGAAAGTGACAGAATATATATAAATGCTGCTTCAGGCAGCAAAATGACAATTTAAGCAGGCAGCAGATCCTACAAGACATTCGCACCTTGATCTAAAGAACGGAAAAATCCCAAAAGCCTACGGAAAGGGACAGTTTTGCCCGAAAACTCACATTAATATCAAGCCAAGAAATGTAGGGGGTGAGAAAGTCCATAGCTGTCCTTAGGTGAAGCAGATGTCCTTAGGTGTCCTTAGGTGAAGCAGATTCCTTAGGAGCACTGAGTAAGTTCTTCTCTGTTGCAGCTGGAAGAGCCAACTGACTTTTTGGAATATGGGGTTTTTATACCTTTTTGGTCAATGGAGAAGTGAGTGGGGTCTTGAGATGAGCAATTCCAGCAATTCCCATAGTTCTGTTGTCTTTCTGTCACAGTTTCCTGACCATTCCTCACCTCTCCCATCTTGCAAATGTTAAGAGCCGCCTTGGCCGCCTGCCTTGCTCACGGCTGCTATTCCAAAGCCAGTCTCCTTGTTCCTGCAAATACTAAAGATGTGAATGTGCAAATGCGCTACTGGGCTAAACAGGCTGCTCGTCATAGAATTGAAGAGCTTCAAGGGACCTTCAGGATCATGTGGTGGCCTGAGCCAGAGGGGAGGGAAGGAGGAGGGCTTCTGAGTTCTGTGCAAAGCTGAGCCAGGGATCTGGGCAGTCCCCAGGTGCTGCGGCTTCTCATGCACTTAGGGTGGACACTGGCCTTTGAGGGCAGCCTCCCCATGGGGCTGCACTGAATTCTTCCTGAAGGGTTAGGTATTAGGATTTTAGAGGTTAGAGGGTTAGGGTGAAGGTGAGGGTTAGGTAGGGGTTAGGGGTTAAATGTTAGGGTTGGGTTTAGGATGAGGGTATAGCGTTAGAGGGTTGGGGGTAAGGGTTAGGGTTAGGGTTTAAGTTTAGGGTTAGGGTTGTGGGAGAGTGCCAGCATCGCTCACTCCTTCAGCTTAGTGATATAAGGAGCATCTATTTCAGCAGTTTGCTCCTTACTCTGGTCCTCAGCATATCTTCAGCAGCCAGTTTGATGATGACTTTAGCCAGTTTGTAGTCTACACTATGTGCTGACCTGATTACAGCCTGCAGAATTTTATTAATGCACAATCGATGCTTTGGAGAGATCTGCAGAAAAGAAGGAAATGAGAAAGGAAACCAAAAGTCTCCTGCCAAGTGCCAAAGGTGGTTTGTGGATGCATGGAAAAAGCAGCAAAGCCCCAAACTGGATTGCCTCACCCCTCACTTGGAGGACTGCAAAGCTTTCCTCTCACAGAAAAGGGGTGAATCCTGAACTCCCCCACCCTTGTGGACCATTTTAACAGTTGGCTGGGGCCTCTCACCTGTCACCTGATGGCCAAGCTGAAAAAAAACAGATTCCTTTGCAGACAGAGGAAGGTCCTTCATTGCAGCAGCTTCCATTTAAGCAGGTGGCACAAGGGGCCTGCTCTGGTCAGCCGGCCTTACCAGCACACCCCAACATCAAGACAGAGCAGTGCTCCTTGTGTCCTCCCCGTGAGCCATACTTTCTGCTTTTGACAGGGTTGTGATAATGTAGAAACCACATTCTAACACTGCTTAGATGAAAAGGCTGTCCAAAGTGGCAGACAAATGCCACAAATGATGTGTAATCATTGGTGGTCACAAGCGGACTGGATCCAGGAGACCCCTCGGTTTCCTCCCGCTGCCCTTTTGCAGCTAAGCCTTGTTGCCCCCCACGGATGAATCCAAAATGCCTTTTCCACTAGTGATGGAATACTAATCAGCTCAAAGGAGCAAGAAAACGAGAGCAGCTCAGTTTGCAGAAGGCGCCTGTGACTCCCCTCTGAGCCCCAGGTCTCCAACAAAGGAACAACAGGGGAAGTGTCAGTATCAAATGTGGCATTTCACTGATAAATATATCTATGTACTGGCTCAGTGGGGAAACTTTAGAAATTCATAAGAAATCACTTGTATCAACCCCATCAATTCCAAGGGCATTTAGGACCCAGGGAAGGTATAAGGGGAGGGGTGAGTGAGAGTCCTGACTGGTGATATTCTGACAGGTAACCATCTCAATCACAATGCCTACCCACCCAATAGTGAGATGACGGACAGGACAAAGGTGTTTATTTTACTTAACTCAGGGATGAAGCAAGTGTCAATGCTTTCCTTTGTACTGTGATGGAGTATATAATCACTCACAGGGAAGGGAGAAGAGCTGAGTACCTTTTGCAGCCAATGTGGTTTCTGGCAAATACTGACCAGCCAGGTTGCTGTTTCCTCACCAAAGGAAATTTACACGGGAGTAAGTTTACGCAATGAAGCACAGAAATGAGAAAAAGCTTGAAGAGACAAACAAAGGGGGGGGGGGGAGTTTTCCAAGAAAAGGGGCTAAGAAATCCTACCGGCAGAGCAGATAGACCAGGCTGCCCCTCCCCCCCTTTTGCTTTGGCTCGTTTTCTTTTGTTTCTCTTCCTGTCCTCCTCCTGCCCTCCGGGACCCACCTCGTGGGTGAGGGTGGGTTCCCTTCCATCAGGTAGACCGGGCCCCGAGCGGTATATCTGGTTACTATGCCACCCGGTCCACCTGGTGGAAGGAAGGGAGCGACCACTGTGCCTATCTCTTTGTCAGCTGCCGGGGGCGCCCCTGCGCTCCTGAGCAAAAGGGCTCGGCTGTTGCCCGGGTCTATCCGCTCGGCGATATCACAGAAGATCCACAGTGGAAGGGGCGTCCCGGTCTACCCGGAGGGAGGGAATAACCTCCCAGTTTAGCAGCTGGCTGGATGGCGGCGCCCCAGCGCCCCCAAGCAAAGGCATCGACAGCTGCCCTAGTCTACCCAGTTGGTGGCACCCGGTCCCGGTCTACCCGGAGGAAGGGAACGGCTACCCCAGTCTAGCAGCGGCCCAGAGGGCCCTTCACATGCTTCTGACTGAGGGCATCGGCGCCCGCCCGGTGTACCCGCTGGAAGCCCCCCCCCCCGACGGCCACCTTGTCTACCTGCGCGCCGGCCGGCTGGGAAGGAACCGTTGCGCGAGTTGGCCCAGTCTACCCACAGGAAGGGAGCCCGAGCCCGCCCACCTCGCTCGCTCTGCAATTCCACCCGTTCCGCTCCCGTTCTCCGTGGCCAGGGGGAGAAACTTGAGAAAGGGGGACAGGCGATCTACCCATAGACGGGGGCAGGACTGCAGGACGGGAGCTTCCATGGCATTACCTTCAGTTCCTTCGCCAGGAAGTTCCCAGCTAAAGACTGCTCGCCAGCCAGCTTAAAGGCAATTTATGAAGATGTTCTCTACACAGGCTCTGTATTCTCCATCTCAGCCATTGCACACAGAGACCTCTTTGGGGAACAAATCACAATTGGAGAGAGACCTGTTGGAATGTAATGTAAACTTGTTGTCCAAAATGTATAAAATATTATTGGAGTGGGAGACAAAGGATGAGCAAGTAAAATCTTTAAAGATACACTGGGCGATAGATACACTGGTCATAATATAGTTATGGAAGCATGGGAATGATAGTGGAATTTGAATATAAAATTTACAGCATGTTATGGTCTAAGAGAAAATTATATGAAAATGATGTATCGGTATCTAACACCAAGTAAATTGGCAAAAAATGTATACCTGTAAATCATATTCAAACAAATGTTGGAAATGTAAAGAGAAATAAGGTTCTTTTTATCATATATGGTGGTCTTATAGTAAGGTTAAAGTTTACTGGGAAATGATATATAATGAATTGGAAAAGATGTTAAAAATAACTTTTATTTTAAAAAACAGAAGCTTTTCTTTTGGGAATTATAGGAATTGAATTCCCTAAATAGAAATGTATTTATGTACACTACTACAGCATCAAAAATGTTACTTGCCCCAAAATGGAAAGAAGCAGAAGTCCCAGTAAAGGAAGAATGGATACAAAAACTTATGGAATTTGCAGAAATTGCAAAACTTACCAGAAGAATAAGAAATCAAGATAACAAACTCTTTATAAAAGAATGGTAATGGTTTATTGAATATTTACAGATAAACTGTAAACAGATTAAAACATTAGCAGGATTATTGTAATAACCTGTAGTTGTATAAGAGGATATATTTTCAGTAGATAATTAAAAGAGTAAATTAAATGAATTTGGATATGCAGAATATATGAAAAAATAAATTTAAGGAACTGCAGGAAGAGGGGGAAGGAAGTAAAATTTTGGAATGTTATATGGAATGTAAAATTAATGAAATGTATAGATTTGAAAAGTATAAATAAAATCTAAAGAAAGAAAGAAACCTGGCAGGCTGATTTGCTGTAAATCCATAAATGGCAAAGGGACCCCTGACCGTTAAGTCCAGTTGCGGACGACTCTGGGGTTGTGGCGCTCATCTCACTTTACTGGCCGAGAGAGCTGGCGTTTGTCCACAGACAACTTCCGGGTCATGTGGCCAACATGACTAAGCCACTCCTGGCAAACCAGAGCAGCGCACGAAAACACCATTTACTTTCCTGCTGGAGCGGTACCTATTTATCTATTTGCATTTTGACATGCTTTCGAACTGCTAGGTTGGCAGGAGCAGGGACTGAGCAATGGGAGCTCACTCCGTTGTAGGGATTCGAACTGCCAAACTTCTGATCCACAAGCCCTAGGCTCTGTGGTTTAGATCACAGCACCACCTGGGTCCCAGATAATCCATGCCTTTCTTTTAATAAAGTACTAGAACTGAGCACTCTGGATTTTATGACTTCCTTTTGCGGTACCCCTGCACCCAACCACTCCCACAAGCACTCCTTTGGGTCTGCGGTTCAGAACATCATAGCAGGGTTTTCTTCTCTTCTTCACCTGAGCTGATGGAGAAAGTAATAATTTCATAACCTATGGCAGTGATGGCGAACCTTTTAGAGACCAAGTGCCCAAACTGCAACCCAAAACCCACTTATTTATTGCAAAGTGCCAATACGGCAATTTAACCTGAATACTGAGGTTTTAGTTTAGAAAAAAATAACTCATACATTAACATATTTTGTCTTAAAAGAAAAACACAACAGAGCTTTCTATGATACAAACAACTTTTTTTTTAAAGGTAAAATTTTGCATTTGGCACGCTTTTGATCAGTTAATGTGATTTTTGTTGTTGTACGCATGCTGATAATTTGTCTAACCTTGCTGAACTCAAGGCGGCTTACTCCCGAGTAGGAACAACAAACTTGCAGGAGGTCCTGGAGCATCAAAAGTCAAGGCCTGCTGAGCTGCTTGTCAGGGTTACCATGGCTCAAAATGTGAGAGCAGAGGAGACGGAATTGTTGGATACTAAAGGTAAAAAATTATCTAAAATGTATAAGCTATTGTTGGAGTGGCATACAAAAGAAGAAAAAGTTAAATCTGTGATGATAGATTGGGCAAGAGATGTAGGATATAATATAATGTTTGAGGATTGGGAAAGATTGTGGAAGAAAGCGGTCAAGTTCACCGCATGTACTGTGTTAAAAGAAAATATAATGAAAATGATGTACAGATGGTATTTGACTCCTGTAAAATTAGCAAAGATAATCTATGTTGGAAATGTAAAGAAAAGGAAGGAACCTTTTATCATATGTGGTGGACCTGTCCCAATGTGAAAGACTTCTGGGGAAAGATTTATAATGAACTGAAAAAAATGTTGAAAGAAACCAGAGGCCTTTCTTCTTGGAATAACAGGTTTGGAATTGCCCACGAAAGATGTTAAACTATTTTTGTATGCCACAACTGCTGCTCGTATTTTATTAGCTAAAAAGTGGAAAACCCAAGAATTACCAATGATAGAAGAATGGCAGATGAAGATGATGGATTTTTCGGAGCTAGCTGACCTAACCAGAAGAGTCCGCGACCAGAAGGAGGAGGAGTATCAGGAAGACTGGATTAAATTTAATGATTACTTAGTTAAATATGTTAAGTTAAATAAACTGAAAACAGCTTGCAGATACTTAATTGGCTTTGGATTTTATTTATTTTAAGTGATGAATTAATATGTTTAATTTCATAATGTGAAGATCTAAGGATGTTAATGTTTAAGTTAAATTTTATAAGAACTGCGATTTGGAAAACCGTTAAAAGGACATGCAATGAAATTCAACCAAGGGGAAGGAGGAAGTCACTTGACAATGTTAATAAGTGTAATTTTTAATAAGGCTATGGTTTATGTTTGTTTGTCTTATGTGTTTGTTTGTTTATAGTGTTGTGAAAACCAATTATTTTTTTTGGGGAAAAAACCCCTAAATGTGAGAGCAGAGCAGGAAGGTGGGTCTGGCACAGCCGAGCTTGATGGCGGGGAGGGAGCGCCACCCCAGAGGTGGTTGCCAGGTTTGGTTGCAGTGGCAGATGGGCTTGGTCAGAGTGACTTGAGTAGTGGTGGTGCAGGCTTTGAAGGGAGCAGCAGTTTCCCAGCATGTGCCCTCCTCTCCTCCTCCCCCCAGCATGGCCCCGAGGGTTAAAATGGAGCCCTAGCAGCACTGGGACCATGCTGGAAGCGGCCAGGAGCCTCCTGCAGTGCTGGAGCACCAGTTTCACCCCCTAGCTATGGCCCTGCTGGGGCAATGGCATGCGTGCCCACAGAGAGGTCTCTGAGAGCCCCCTCTGGCACACGTGCCATAGGTTCACCACCACTGACCTCAGGAACTGGACTGATGGCAGGGGGAGACTGGGAGTGCCAGAGGCTCCTCAGGAACAACCAGAGTGGTAAGACATCCACTCTGAGTGAACCGCCCTGAGACCTATGGCTATAGGGTGGTATATAAATTCAATTCATAATAACAACTCAATCTTTGCCTGTCCTGCTCTCACTGCCACACCCAGTAGACTGGGCAGCCCCTCCAGTGGGTAGATGATGACCCTCAGCCCACAGTTGGGCACCTTGGGACCTCTAGTGGACTGGGTAGTAGCCCAATTCCTCATCTGGGTAGACCAGGTAGCCTTTGGCTCTGGGTAGATTCAGCTTTTGATCCCCTTCAGATAGACCATCTCCTACCAAGTAGACCACAAAGCCATTAGATCTACCCACTAGAAAATAGAAGACCATCATGTCTACCAGCTGGAGTGAGATTGCACCCGGTCTACCTGCTGGAGGGGTTGGGCTTGTCCAGTGTCTATTTTGGGGGACTGGTTGATAGCCAGGACCACCTGTTGGAGGTATAAAGGCATCTGAGTCTACCCTCTGGAGGACTTCCTAGAATACAAAGGGTGAGGCATGGTCCAGTCTATCACCCAGAAATTCAAGGCACCCCAGTCAAACCACTGGGAAGAATGGGGCTACCTGGTCTACCTGGGTTGTGTAGGTGGCTGGGATACATGCTGTGTGGCTGGGGCCCAAGCAGGGCCCAGGTCTACCTACTGGAGGTGCTGAAGTTGCTGTTGGGAAACTGCCAGGGAGATATAGTCCATCATGGCCCCAAGCCGGCTGCCGGACTTCCATCGATCTCCCGTAGCCAGGCAGATCCAGCAGTTAGCGACACGAAGCCTCAGAAATAGATTGCCACATTCCAGGCTTGTGCACACTGTTCTTTATCAGCAGAACCACAGCCAGAAAGCTTGCACCGTAGAAGAGAGCATAATTTACAGACTTTATTTAGCGTTGAACAGAACAAAGGAAAACATGACCGTTCTGTGTCAGTGTCTCCGACCGACTGAAATCGAAAGGAAACAGCAAGCATAAACATCCTGTAACAGGAAATACGCAGACTCTGTGACTCACAAGCCTGCTCTCTCTTAAGGTGGAACGGAAATATCCTAACATCCTCCCCCTTTCCGTGTAACCTGCAGTACCTGTGGTTCACTCAATTGCAACCTTTGTACATAAACCTTAAGTTGTTCTTTGTTAACAACCTTAGACAACAGATCAGCAGGAATTTCATTTCCTGCCATGTAGGACACCCGAATCAGTCCTTTCTGAATACACTCTCTTGCACGATGTAGCTTAATCTGCAAGTACTTGGTTCTTTGCTTGCAACTCTCAGAGTTCAGCAAAGCCAAACATGATCTATTGTCTTGATACACTTGTATAGGACATTTCACAGAAACCCCGATGTCCTTAAACAGTTGCATCAACCATTCACAATCCATGAGTGAAAATGATAGAGCATTGAGTTCTGCTTCACAGGAACTTAGGCTCACTGTTGTTTGCTTCCTGCACAACCAGTCAAACAGGCAGTGGTTGTACATGTAGCATACTCCAGAAGTGCTTGTACCATCTGTGGTGTCACTTCCAAAACTTGCATCTGCAAAGATTTCAAGACCTCCAGTCTTCTGACTGGTGAACCTCAGCCTGTAGTGCATAGTCCCTTTCAAATAGCGGGCTATGCGCTTCAGAGCTTTCCAATCCTGAACCGTAGGATTGTTGGCATGTCTGCTAAGCAGATTACAGCTTACAGCTATGTCAGGTCTTGAACATCTGGCAATGAAATTCAGCTTGCCTAGAACGCATCTGTATAGCGTTGTGTCAGAAAACGCTTCAGCAGTACTGTCTACCTGGTAACCTGTCACCATCGGTGTGTCTGCTGGGTTTGCATCAACCAAATTCAACCTGGTTAATACATCAGCAATTTTCTGTGTTTGGTGTACCAGAAAATTACCTGCTTGGTCCTTCTCCACCTGCAGAGAAAGATAGTTGGATACCTCACCAAGATCCTTCATGTCAAAGTGCTCCTTCAGCTGAGCTAGGGTGCTTTGATAGAAAGCCTGATTCTTCCAAAACATCAGAAGATCATCAACAAAACATAAACAATACAGTTTGTTTTGCCCCTCCTCCTTGACAAACACACATGGATCAGCTTTGCCCTGGTGAAAACCTAGAGAAAGCAACGTTTCAGTGAGTTTTGTATTCCAACACCTAGCACTCTGCTTGAGACCATACAAGGATTTCCGCAATTTACAGACCATTCCCTTCTGTATCTCCATCCCATCAGGTGGAAGCATGAACAGCTCTTCGTTCAAAATCCCGTACAAAAAAGCTGTATTAATGTCGTGGTGGGAAACATGCAGTTTCTCCTCCGCAGCGATCTTGAGCATCAGCCGAATGCTCTCATATTTGACTGTGGGCGAGTAGGTCTCGTGGTAATCCTGTCCTGGTACCTGTGAAAAACCTCTGGCAACCAATCTGGCTTTGTGTCTGACAACCTTGCCATTCTGGTCTGTCTTGGCCTTGAAGACCCATTTGCTGCCAACCAGTCTCATACCTGGGACTACCGGTACCAGCTCCCAAGTTTGGTTCCTGTTCAAGGAATCAACTTCAGCCTTCATGGCATTAAGCCAAGGCTCAGCATCTTTAGAGGTTAACTCCTGAACCTCTTTGAAGCTTGAAGGTTCCCACACCTTCTCTGAGCTACTAAGAACAGCAGTTGCAGTCTTAGCAAACTCATCAGCAAATCTCTTAGGAGGTCTGCCTTTGGTCGCCCTTTCAGACCTACGTACTAGACGCAAGTCTTCTGGACTCATCTCCTCTTTCTTAGGAGAAAAATGACCAATGGTGAACAGTGGTTCTTCCAGTTCATTGTCAGACGCATCAGATGGTCTGACTGAGGCCTTTGCACTCTTGTAGTCTGCTGTGTCATCACTCTCACTGACATCAGCAGCAGCGCCGCCCACTGAACTGGAATCCGAACTCTGATCATCATCATCATCATCATCCTCATCCTCAATCTCCTCAGCTTTCTCAGCATGATCTGCTTTCTTCACATCACCTTCATCCTCCTCTGGGTAACTCTGGAAAATTCCCACATTTTCCCCCCACTTAGGATTGTACTCAACACTCCTTGTGAACTTAATGGATTTGGAGTTAGTCATCCATACCCTGTATGCACCTTTTTCGTACCCCATGAACAAACCATGTGCCCCACGCTTCCCAAGCTTGTTGGTTTGTGGGGTGCGTACCCACATGTCAGAACCAAAAATTCTCATGTGTTTGGTGTTGGGTTTCTTGCCAAACATCTTCTCATAGGGGGTACAACCAATGGGTGATGACAATCTGCGATTAACGGAGTAAACCAGATTCCCCAAAGCCTCCCCCCAAAACTTATCAGGGAGATTGGCATCATGCAACAAGGTTTTCATTCCTTGCAGCAATGTCTGATTTGCTCTCTCCGCAAGCCCATTCATCCATGGCGATCTGGGGGTTGACATGTCATGCTGGATTCCCTTCTCAGTCAGGAAAGCTTCAAACTGCTGAGAAGTGAATTCCCCGCCCCGATCGGTAAAAAGACAGGAAATACGTTTACCGTGAGCATTCTCCAACCAAGCACAGAATGCCTTAAACTTCGGAAACGCTTGCGATTTCTGTTCGAGCAAAAACACATGAATGTACCTAGAAAAAGAATCAATTAGAACCATGAAGAACCTTGCTCCTCCTAAAGAGGGCGTAAGTGGCCCAACCAGGTCTGTGTGCACTAGCTGGTAGGGCTTGGAAGCCTGCCTGCTAGACTCTTTGCCTTTTGGAGCAACCTTCACCTTGTTCTCTGCACAAGATACACATTTCATGTGAAATTTACAGGGTTTGATGTTCAAACCCTCAACCACCTCTGGCATCTTGGCCAGTGCCTTCCAAGAGAGGTGACCAAACCTTCGATGCGCTTCATGAATGCAACCTGCATGAAGAACTTTGTTAGTTTGTGCAACACAACAAGAATCAGCATTAGATACAACAGCAGTGTCATCATAAGTTATATGGAACAAACCATCCATAAACTTTGCATGCAAATAGTCCTCTTTGCCTTTACTGATGACACAGATGCTCCTCTTGAAGGAAATCTGAAAACCACGTCCAGTAAGCTGCGGGACGCTCAACAAATTGCTTGCAGCTCCAGGAACATACAGAACATTACTGATGGTTGTATGCAAACTTGCAAGTTTCACAGTCCCTTCTCCTGCAATTTGCAACGTCCTTCCATCAGCCAGGTGGATCTCACCTTCCTGAGGCTTGAAGGAGATAAAGAGGTGCCGATCCTTTGAGATGTGGCGGGTACAGCCCGAATCAACAACAAAGCTGCCTTTGGCTGTTGGAGCAGCCTTCACAGCAAGCAAACCCTTGTTTTCCACTTGCTTGGGCTTTTGCAGCTTGCCCCCCTGCTGCTCCTGGCCAGCAGACGTGCCTTTAGCCTTTGGTGAAGCTGTGCCAGCTAACATAGCCTTGTCTTCCACTGGCGTGGGCTTTTGCAGCTTGCCCCCCTGCTTCTGGTCAGCAGACGTGCCTTTAGCCTTTGGTGAAGCAGTGCCAGCTAACAAAGCCTTGTTTTCCACTGGCGTGGGCTCTTCACCCCCCTTCTGCTTCGGGCCATCTGCAGACGCCTGTTTACCTTTGCCTTTCCGGCCTCTGCAAAGGCGATGACCTTGGTTCTCACGAGAAACAGAGCTCTCAGCTGCTGACTCCTTGGCTCCCCCTGGAGGCTGGAATGCTGCCTGGGATGACATCACAGTCTGCTCCCCCTGCAGCTTGCAACCGGTGCCCTCAGCATCCCTGCATACACTCGCATTCTGGGAAACAGCTTGGACCTCCGATGCAGTCAAACTCTGGGCTGGGACAACTGAGTTGTGAGCTTTCATCAAAGCATACCACATTCCACGTGCAGTGGTGTTGCCAGCCAGCGTCTTAATTTCCTCAAGAGATACGGATAAGACTATTACGTCAATCGCCTTCGAATCATCGGCTTTCCATCTCTCTGTCAGAGGAACTGGGGGGGCCTCACTCACGGTATGCCACACCCTAAACTGACGCAGCAAACTCTCACACCATTTTGCCCAGGTTTCATAGTTGTGGCCATTTAACTTTGGGCACGGAGCTACTTCTGAGGATTGTAAAAGATCCATCTCAGGTCTTTATGTGAGCCCAAGTCTTTATGCCTTCAAAGACTTATTATCTCGGCAGCCCATTAATCACGAACTCCCTGGCTTGGCTCCCAGGCCAATTAAGCCTTGCCGGAGTTCAAAGGCTCCTTGTTGAGGTAAACAGAAAAGCCTCCGCTCTCGCTGCTTTCGCTTTTCACATACCTCTCAAACGCAGTCTGTTGCAGCTTTACTCTCCTGTAGGTGCTGTGAATCTGGGCCCGAAACCTTGTTGTTGGGAAACTGCCAGGGAGATATAGTCCATCATGGCCCCAAGCCGGCTGCCGGACTTCCATCGATCTCCCGTAGCCAGGCAGATCCAGCAGTTAGCGACACGAAGCCTCAGAAATAGATTGCCACATTCCAGGCTTGTGCACACTGTTCTTTATCAGCAGAACCACAGCCAGAAAGCTTGCACCGTAGAAGAGAGCATAATTTACAGACTTTATTTAGCGTTGAACAGAACAAAGGAAAACATGACCGTTCTGTGTCAGTGTCTCCGACCGACTGAAATCGAAAGGAAACAGCAAGCATAAACATCCTGTAACAGGAAATACGCAGACTCTGTGACTCACAAGCCTGCTCTCTCTTAAGGTGGCTGGGATACATGCTGTGTGGCTGGGGCCCAAGCAGGGCCCAGGTCTACCTACTGGAGGTGCTGAAGTTGCCAGGTCATTGGCAGGATGATTCTTGGGCCATCATATCCTGTGTCTCCATGCAAGCAAGGGAGCATAAGCTGTCATGTCCCAGTCTATGTGCTGAAGGGCTGAAGGCTTTTGAGTCTACCTTTGAGTGAAGGATGCCGATTCAAATCTGTCACGATCTACCTAATGTGATGCTGAGCCAAACAGGGCCCCGTTCTACCATCTAGATGATTAAAAGTAAATTAGCTATCCTATCCCACACACCCCAACCAGAAGGCTGCCTGGTCTACCCAACAGGCAGTGCTAGATGGCCCAATGTCCCTTCTGGAAGTTGCAAGGCATTTCAGTGTACCTTCCAGAGACTGGCTATCAAAGCAGCCTTAGACCAGATGGATGTTCTGGTCTACCTGCTAGAAGGGAGCTGGAATACTATGGCCTGATTTGCCTGCCTAGAGCAGCTGCCCAATGACAAAATGATAGGTTCTAAGGCGTTCCGGTCTACCCACTGGAGAGAAGCACCAGGTCCAGCAGGTGAATTACCTGCATGAGAAACCATCTAAATGCACCCTAATCTACTTGTTGACAGTTCTAAGGTGTCCAAGTCTACCTTCCAGAAAACAGGTAGCCAAAGACCAAGCTATGGCTGAGGGCCTGGTGTCCCAGTATACCTGCCAGAGGGTAGAATTGCCTGGTCTTCCAGAGCCTGTGACAACAGTCCTGTAGACTGCTGCGCAACCAGCTAAATACAGCCTGGTCTACCCACTGGAGGTGAGCAGGAAAGTTACAGCTTGGTCTGGCACACAAATACTGGACAAACTGCTCAGTATAGCTTCTGATGGAGGTGCTAGGGCATCCAGGTCTACCTGAGGCAGGACAACAGAGCTGTATTACCTTGGTGTGGCCCCCCTATCTTTTTAACCTCTATATTAGTGATATGAGAACGCCCCTAGCTGAGGCCCAAACCTCCATTCATGCACCCAGGCTTGCAGACTATCGCTGCCCCTTATTATAGTACGCTGACGATGCAGTGATCCTCTCTTATTCTCGAATTGGTTTGAGGAGGGCCCTTAAGATTTTTGCATTATATTGTCAAACAAATTTACTTACTATTAACCATTCCAAATCTAAAGTCCTAATTTTTCCCAGGAGTCGTAAACTGTATAGATGGGAACTCGAGGGGAAGCCAATTGAACAAGTTTATAAATTTCAATATCTAGGAATTTACTTCCAGTATAATATGGGATGGAAAGCGCATATCACATATTTACAAAATAAGGTCAAAGCCCTTATCTATGCTCTATTACGCTTCTTCTTTACTGAGGGGGCTATGCATGTTCCATCCGCCTTAAAAGTTTATAGTGCAAAAGTGGTTGCAACTATGGCCTATGCGGTCCCTTTATGGGGCGCCTTTGTAAACCTCTTGCCTCTGGTGACATTGCAAAATCTTTTTCTAAGACGCCTTCTGAAACTACCCTCCTGTGTAAGCAACTCTGCCATTCACTTAGAACTTAACATCCCCTCCCTAGAGATTCTGATGTGGAGACATGCCTTTAATTATTGGCTGTCCCTCTGGCATAAATTGCCAAACTACTATCTTATTCAGTGCCTTTGGAGAGATGAATTCACCAGCCCATGGGCAACAAAAATCCATTCCAAACTGTTGTCTTATGGAATCTCTCCTTCCGATATCCTTAATTTAGATCTAATTACAGCTAAAAAGGTCATTAAACAAAGACTGGAGGAGGTAGATTTGCAACAAAATCTTACTACAGGTGGAGGTACATGTTCCCCGATAAATCTGGGCATTACATCTATGTCCCAGATTCCTCGATATCTGTCTACTTTATCGGCCGCGTCGCATAGATTCGCATTTGTTAGAGCCAGATTTAATGTGTTCCCCTCAAATGTGCTGAGCAATAGATTCTCTAACGGTAAAACCTCTGTTTTATGTGCATGTGACAACAAATCAATAGAATCCCTGTATCATATCTTGTTTATTTGCCCCTTATACATTGTTCCCCGATCAAGGATACTGAGTTCAATCATTCTGGAAATTGCTGCTAAACCACCTGAATTACATCTAGCTTATCTACTCCAGGACATTGACTCTTATAGAACACTACAGGTTGCTAGATTCCTGATTTCAGTTCTTTCATATAAAAGACTTCATGGAATGCTGCATGATTATTAAGAATCCAGTAAACTCTATGCACCATCTTTATCCTCAAGGCCATAACACGGTACATCTAGAGATTGTAAGTAATGTGAAGGAGATTATGCGTTGAAATATTTTAGTTGATATTTTAGTTGATATTTTAGATTGTAAAATCCTATTTTATCTATTGATTTGTTTTACCTTGTGGGCTTATAGCCGAATAAAGTATTATCTATCTATCTACCTTGGTGTGGGCTAGTGATGTCCAGGTCTACCCACTGGAGTAGAGCAGCACCAAGTCTACCAGGTGGAGGAGCAAGACGTGCTGCAAAGTGCACCTGCAAAACCAAGTAGCTAAATATATCAATCAACTTGCTAGCAGCTCTAAGGCATCCCAGTCTACCTTCCAGATGAAATAGCAAAGCAGGATCTCTCCTCTCTGGGGTGGGGGGAGAATCAGCTGTTCTTTAACAGGCCGCGGCTGCTGCCAGGTATAACCCTTCGGGGAGCCACGAACTTACGTCTGGGCAGCCTGCAAGAGGTGAGCTCAAAAATTGCAGCCTAGTCTTTTATCGTGAGGTGGTGCGGTGGCTGATCTTGACAGATGTAGAGTTTCTAAGGCAATCCAAAGTACTCCATGGTGTATGTACATTACCAGATACATAGATCTAGTTGTAAGGCATCCCAGTCCACTTTCCATATGACAAAGCAAGTAGTCGTATGGCCCCAGGTCTACCCACTGGAGTGGAGCTGAGCTGTCTACCAGGGGAAGGAGCAGTTTATTTTACAATGTCTGCATGCATGTACAGTGGTACCCCGCAAGACGAATGCCTCGCAAGACGGAAAACCCGCAAGACGAAAGGGTTTTCTGTTTTGGAGGCGCTTCGCAAGACGAATTTCCCTATGGGCTTGCATCGCAAGACGAAAGCCCATAGGGAAATGCTGGCGGTCGGGAGCAAAGACTTTCGCCCACAGCCGGCCTTCAGAAGAGGACCTCTTCTGAAGGCCGGCGGGGGGCAAAAGTCTTTGCTCCCCCCCCCCGCCTGCCTTTCCCCCGCCTGCCCCGGGCGATCTTAAAATGCTGGCGGGCGGGAGCGAAGCGTTCGCTGCCGACCCGCAGCATTTTAAAATCTCCAAGGGACAGCAGAGAAGTCTCTGTCCCGAGGAGATTTTAAAATGCTGGGGGTCGGGAGGGAAGCGCTGCCGACCCCAGCATTTTAAAATCTCCCCGTGTCCCGGGGAGATTTAAAAATGCTGGGGGTCGGCAGCGCTTCGCTCCCGACCCCCAGCATTTTAAAACCTTCCCGGGACACGGGGAGATTTTAAAATGCTGGGGGTCGGCAGCGCTTCCCTCCCGACCCCCAGCATTTTAAAACCTTCCCGGGACACGGGGAGATTTTAAAATGCTGGGGGTCGGCAGCGCTTCCCTCCCGACCCCCAGCATTTTAAAACCTTCCCGGGACACGGGGAGATTTTAAAATGCTGGGGGTCGGCAGCGCTTCCCTCCCGACCCCCAGCATTTTAAAATCTCCTCGGGACAGAGACTTCTCTGCTGTCCCTTGGAGATTTAAAAATGCTGGGGGTCGGCAGCGCTTCGCTCCCGACCCCCAGCATTTTAAAACCTTCCTGGGACACGGGGAGATTTTAAAATGCTGGGGGTCGGCAGCGCTTCCCTCCCGACCCCCAGCATTTTAAAATCTCCTCGGGACAGAGACTTCTCTGCTGTCCCTTGGAGATTTAAAAATGCTGGGGGTCGGCAGCGCTTCGCTCCCGACCCCCAGCATTTTAAAACCTTCCCGGGACACGGGGAGATTTTAAAATGCTGGGGGTCGGCAGCGCTTCGCTCCCGACCCCCAGCATTTTAAAACCTTCCCGGGACACGGGGAGATTTTAAAATGCTGGGGGTCGGCAGCGCTTCCCTCCCGACCCCCAGCATTTTAAAACCTTCCCGGGACACGGGGAGATTTTAAAATGCTGGGGGTCGGCAGCGCTTCCCTCCCGACCCCCAGCATTTTAAAATCTCCTCGGGACAGAGACTTCTCTGCTGTCCCTTGGAGATTTTAAAATGCTGGGGGTCGGCAGCGCTTCGCTCCCGACCCCCAGCATTTTAAAACCTTCCTGGGACACGGGGAGATTTTAAAATGCTGGGGGTCGGCAGCGCTTCCCTCCCGACCCCCAGCATTTTAAAATCTCCTCGGGACAGAGACTTCTCTGCTGTCCCTTGGAGATTTAAAAATGCTGGGGGTCGGCAGCACTTCGCTCCCGACCCCCAGCATTTTAAAACCTTCCCGGGACACGGGGAGATTTTAAAATGCTGGGGGTCGGCAGCGCTTCGCTCCCGACCCCCAGCATTTTAAAACCTTCCCGGGACACGGGGAGATTTTAAAATGCTGGGGGTCGGCAGCGCTTCCCTCCCGACCCCCAGCATTTTAAAACCTTCCCGGGACACGGGGAGATTTTAAAATGCTGGGGGTCGGCAGCGCTTCCCTCCCGACCCCCAGCATTTTAAAATCTCCTCGGGACAGAGACTTCTCTGCTGTCCCTTGGAGATTTAAAAATGCTGGGGGTCGGCAGCGCTTCGCTCCCGACCCCCAGCATTTTAAAACCTTCCTGGGACACGGGGAGATTTTAAAATGCTGGGGGTCGGCAGCGCTTCCCTCCCGACCCCCAGCATTTTAAAATCTCCTCGGGACAGAGACTTCTCTGCTGTCCCTTGGAGATTTAAAAATGCTGGGGGTCGGCAGCGCTTCGCTCCCGACCCCCAGCATTTTAAAACCTTCCTGGGACACGGGGAGATTTTAAAATGCTGGGGGTCGGCAGCGCTTCCCTCCCGACCCCCAGCATTTTAAAATCTCCTCGGGACAGAGACTTCTCTGCTGTCCCTTGGAGATTTAAAAATGCTGGGGGTCGGCAGCACTTCGCTCCCGACCCCCAGCATTTTAAAACCTTCCCGGGACACGGGGAGATTTTAAAATGCTGGGGGTCGGCAGCGCTTCGCTCCCGACCCCCAGCATTTTAAAACCTTCCCGGGACACGGGGAGATTTTAAAATGCTGGGGGTCGGCAGCGCTTCCCTCCCGACCCCCAGCATTTTAAAACCTTCCCGGGACACGGGGAGATTTTAAAATGCTGGGGGTCGGCAGCGCTTCCCTCCCGACCCCCAGCATTTTAAAACCTTCCCGGGACACGGGGAGATTTTAAAATGCTGGGGGTCGGCAGCGCTTCCCTCCCGACCCCCAGCATTTTAAAATCTCCTCGGGACAGAGACTTCTCTGCTGTCCCTTGGAGATTTAAAAATGCTGGGGGTCGGCAGCGCTTCGCTCCCGACCCCCAGCATTTTAAAACCTTCCTGGGACACGGGGAGATTTTAAAATGCTGGGGGTCGGCAGCGCTTCCCTCCCGACCCCCAGCATTTTAAAATCTCCTCGGGACAGAGACTTCTCTGCTGTCCCTTGGAGATTTAAAAATGCTGGGGGTCGGCAGCGCTTCGCTCCCGACCCCCAGCATTTTAAAACCTTCCCGGGACACGGGGAGATTTTAAAATGCTGGGGGTCGGCAGCGCTTCGCTCCCGACCCCCAGCATTTTAAAACCTTCCCGGGACACGGGGAGATTTTAAAATGCTGGGGGTCGGCAGCGCTTCCCTCCCGACCCCCAGCATTTTAAAACCTTCCCGGGACACGGGGAGATTTTAAAATGCTGGGGGTCGGCAGCGCTTCCCTCCCGACCCCCAGCATTTTAAAATCTCCTCGGGACAGAGACTTCTCTGCTGTCCCTTGGAGATTTTAAAATGCTGGGGGTCGGCAGCGCTTCGCTCCCGACCCCCAGCATTTTAAAACCTTCCTGGGACACGGGGAGATTTTAAAATGCTGGGGGTCGGCAGCGCTTCCCTCCCGACCCCCAGCATTTTAAAATCTCCTCGGGACAGAGACTTCTCTGCTGTCCCTTGGAGATTTAAAAATGCTGGGGGTCGGCAGCACTTTGCTCCCGACCCCCAGCATTTTAAAACCTTCCCGGGACACGGGGAGATTTTAAAATGCTGGGGGTCGGCAGCGCTTCGCTCCCGACCCCCAGCATTTTAAAACCTTCCCGGGACACGGGGAGATTTTAAAATGCTGGGGGTCGGCAGCGCTTCCCTCCCGACCCCCAGCATTTTAAAACCTTCCCGGGACACGGGGAGATTTTAAAATGCTGGGGGTCGGCAGCGCTTCCCTCCCGACCCCCAGCATTTTAAAATCTCCTCGGGACAGAGACTTCTCTGCTGTCCCTTGGAGATTTAAAAATGCTGGGGGTCGGCAGCGCTTCGCTCCCGACCCCCAGCATTTTAAAACCTTCCTGGGACACGGGGAGATTTTAAAATGCTGGGGGTCGGCAGCGCTTCCCTCCCGACCCCCAGCATTTTAAAATCTCCTCGGGACAGAGACTTCTCTGCTGTCCCTTGGAGATTTAAAAATGCTGGGGGTCGGCAGCGCTTCGCTCCCGACCCCCAGCATTTTAAAACCTTCCTGGGACACGGGGAGATTTTAAAATGCTGGGGGTCGGCAGCGCTTCCCTCCCGACCCCCAGCATTTTAAAATCTCCTCGGGACAGAGACTTCTCTGCTGTCCCTTGGAGATTTAAAAATGCTGGGGGTCGGCAGCACTTCGCTCCCGACCCCCAGCATTTTAAAACCTTCCCGGGACACGGGGAGATTTTAAAATGCTGGGGGTCGGCAGCGCTTCGCTCCCGACCCCCAGCATTTTAAAACCTTCCCGGGACACGGGGAGATTTTAAAATGCTGGGGGTCGGCAGCGCTTCGCTCCCGACCCCCAGCATTTTAAAACCTTCCCGGGACACGGGGAGATTTTAAAATGCTGGGGGTCGGCAGCGCTTCCCTCCCGACCCCCAGCATTTTAAAACCTTCCCGGGACACGGGGAGATTTTAAAATGCTGGGGGTCGGCAGCGCTTCCCTCCCGACCCCCAGCATTTTAAAATCTCCTCGGGACAGAGACTTCTCTGCTGTCCCTTGGAGATTTAAAAATGCTGGGGGTCGGCAGCGCTTCGCTCCCGACCCCCAGCATTTTAAAACCTTCCTGGGACACGGGGAGATTTTAAAATGCTGGGGGTCGGCAGCGCTTCCCTCCCGACCCCCAGCATTTTAAAATCTCCTCGGGACAGAGACTTCTCTGCTGTCCCTTGGAGATTTAAAAATGCTGGGGGTCGGCAGCGCTTCGCTCCCGACCCCCAGCATTTTAAAACCTTCCCGGGACACGGGGAGATTTTAAAATGCTGGGGGTCGGCAGCGCTTCGCTCCCGACCCCCAGCATTTTAAAACCTTCCCGGGACACGGGGAGATTTTAAAATGCTGGGGGTCGGCAGCGCTTCCCTCCCGACCCCCAGCATTTTAAAACCTTCCCGGGACACGGGGAGATTTTAAAATGCTGGGGGTCGGCAGCGCTTCCCTCCCGACCCCCAGCATTTTAAAATCTCCTCGGGACAGAGACTTCTCTGCTGTCCCTTGGAGATTTTAAAATGCTGGGGGTCGGCAGCGCTTCGCTCCCGACCCCCAGCATTTTAAAACCTTCCTGGGACACGGGGAGATTTTAAAATGCTGGGGGTCGGCAGCGCTTCCCTCCCGACCCCCAGCATTTTAAAATCTCCTCGGGACAGAGACTTCTCTGCTGTCCCTTGGAGATTTAAAAATGCTGGGGGTCGGCAGCACTTCGCTCCCGACCCCCAGCATTTTAAAACCTTCCCGGGACACGGGGAGATTTTAAAATGCTGGGGGTCGGCAGCGCTTCGCTCCCGACCCCCAGCATTTTAAAACCTTCCCGGGACACGGGGAGATTTTAAAATGCTGGGGGTCGGCAGCGCTTCCCTCCCGACCCCCAGCATTTTAAAACCTTCCCGGGACACGGGGAGATTTTAAAATGCTGGGGGTCGGCAGTGCTTCCCTCCCGACCCCCAGCATTTTAAAATCTCCTCGGGACAGAGACTTCTCTGCTGTCCCTTGGAGATTTAAAAATGCTGGGGGTCGGCAGCGCTTCGCTCCCGACCCCCAGCATTTTAAAACCTTCCTGGGACACGGGGAGATTTTAAAATGCTGGGGGTCGGCAGCGCTTCCCTCCCGACCCCCAGCATTTTAAAATCTCCTCGGGACAGAGACTTCTCTGCTGTCCCTTGGAGATTTAAAAATGCTGGGGGTCGGCAGCACTTCGCTCCCGACCCCCAGCATTTTAAAACCTTCCCGGGACACGGGGAGATTTTAAAATGCTGGGGTCGGCAGCGCTTCGCTCCCGACCCCCAGCATTTTAAAACGCTGTTCCGAAGGGGGGGGGCGGGATCACCTGCCCCAGCCGCCCCACTTCGGAACGCTGTTCCAAAGCGGGGAGGGGGGGCGGGAAGACCTGCCCCAGCCGCCCCACTTCGGAACGCTGTTCCAAAGCGGGGAGGGGGGGCGGGATCACCTGCCCCAGCCGCCCCACTTCGGAAAGCTGTTCCGAAGCGGGGAGGGGGGGCGGGGACACCTGCCCCAGCCGCCCCACTTCGGAACGCTGTTCCGAAGCGGGGATGGGGGGCGGGAAGACCTGCCCCAGCCGCCCCACTTCGGAACGCTGTTCCGAAGCGGGGAGGGGGGGCGGGATCACCTGCCCCAGCCGCCCCACTTCGGAACGCTGTTCCGAAGCGGGGAGGGGGGGCGGGGACACCTGCCCCAGCCGCCCCACTTCGGAACGCTGTTCCGAAGCGGGGAGGGGGGGCGGGAAGACCTGCCCCAGCCGCCCCACTTCGGAACGCTGTTCCGAAGCGGGGAGGGGGGGCGGGATCACCTGCCCCAGCCGCCCCACTTCGGAACGCTGTTCCGAAGCGGGGAGGGGGGGCGGGATCACCTGCCCCAGCCGCCCCACTTCGGAACGCTGTTCCGAAGCGGGGAGGGGGGGCGGGATCACCTGCCCCAGCCGCCCCACTTCGGAACGCTGTTCCGAAGCGGGGAGGGGGGGCGGGGACACCTGCCCCAGCCGCCCCACTTCGGAACGCTGTTCCGAAGCGGGGAGGGGGGGCGGGAAGACCTGCCCCAGCCGCCCCACTTCGGAACGCTGTTCCGAAGCGGGGAGGGGGGGCGGGATCACCTGCCCCAGCCGCCCCACTTCGGAACGCTGTTCCGAAGCGGGGAGGGGGGGCGGGATCACCTGCCCCAGCCGCCCCACTTCGGAACGCTGTTCCGAAGCGGGGAGGGGGGGCGGGATCACCTGCCCCAGCCGCCCCACTTCGGAACGCTGTTCCGAAGCGGGGAGGGGGGCGGGATCACCTGCCCCAGCCGCCCCACTTCGGAACGCTGTTCCGAAGCGGTGCGGGGGGGCGGGATCACCTGCCCCAGCCGCCCCACTTCGGAACGCTGTTCCGAAGCGGGGAGGGGGCGCGGGAAGACCTGCCCCAGCCGCCCCACTTCGGAACGCTGTTCCGAAGCGGGGCGGGGGGGCGGGAAGACCTGCCCCAGCCGCCCCACTTCGGAACGCTGTTCCGAAGCGGGGCAGGGGGCGGGAACACCTTCTGAAGGCGGGCAGGGGGCGAAAGTCTTTGTCCCCCCTGCCTGCCTTCCCAGGGGCTTTTAAATCGCCCCGGACAGCGGAGAAGTCCTCCGCTGTCGGGGCGATTTTAAAATGCCGCCCGCCAGCATTTTAAGATCGCCCGGACAGCGGAGAAGTCCTCCGCTGTCCCAGGGTTTTTTAAAATGCTGGGGGTGGGAAGAAAAGCCCTTGTCCCCCCCCCCCCCCCCAGCCTTCAGAAGAGGTCCGGGGACAGACTGTCCCCGGACCTGGTCTGAAGGCGGTTTCCCTAGGAACGCATTAATTGATTTTCAATGCATTCCTATGGGAAACCGTGCATCGCAAGACGAAAAAACCGCAAGACGAAGAGACTTGCGGAACGAATTAATTTCGTCTTGCGAGGCACCACTGTATAGCTAAACAAACCCAAATTGACACTATGGGAGCTCCAGGGCATGCAGTCTATCTCCCATTTGCTAGGAAGCAGGCAGTGTGTGTGTTGAGTTTCTGCCTGCCTGCCTTCCTGCCCCCCCTCTCTCCCTCCCTCCCCCCGCAAACAATCAAGTGTGTGTGAGAGCGCACGAGCGCTTTTGTGCTTATCTTTCTGTATCCCTGTGTCTCTGCATGCTCCCCCACCCAACAAAGGAACGCACGCACTCCGAGTTTTTCCCCCTGCTGTCCCTGCAAGAACGGGCGCACGCACGCCCCCACCCGTCTCCTCCATCACCTACCTGCTGCTCTGCTGCAAGCGGCGGTCTACAAAGTCACCAAGTTCTACGGCAGCCGTTGCCACGAACCCCCCCTTGGCGATGTTGTCGGGTTCCAGCGACCGGGTAGACCTCGAGGCGCCATAGGGGGCGCGGGCCGGTAGACCGGGAAGCCCTACGCCCCTCTGTAGTAGACCGGCAAGCCGCAGCCTCTCCGGCGGGTAGACCGGAGGGGCGCCAAGGGCAGGGAGACCAGGCAACACTGTCAGACCCTCCGGCGAGTAGACCGGGGTTTCCGAGGTCTGGCACCGAGTAGACAAGTTAAAAACATGTTAAAAACAAGTTAAATGATCACAACTTAAAAACAAAATTAAAAAATACAACATTAAAATATTGAAACATTAAAATATTAAAATGTAGCCTCATCGCAGAAGGAGAAGGAAAAGAAAAAAGAGGGGGAGGGAATCAAATTGGCTTCAAGCCAAAGGCCAGGCAGAACAACTCTGTCTTACAGGCCCTGGGGAAAGAAATCAGATCCTGCAGGGCCCTGGTAAGTATATTGGCAGTCGGCGGGAGGACCGGGAAGCCCCTCGTTCTCGGCGGTGGAATAGACCTCAATAGGAAAATAAACAGTGCCCGGAGCAGTGGGTCAGGTTCCTAGGTTCCCATTTATGCTTCAGATCTGTGTGAGGCTTGCTGTCCCGTTTAGCGTGGCGAGGGTGGTTCTTTGCACATCTGGAAGAGGACTGTGTCGCCTCCCATCCCCGTCTTGAAGGTGCTTTTTCAGCTCAGGGAAAAGGGCAGACACATCCTGAATTAGCATCCTGAATTAAGGGAGGGGGAATTCCCCTTGCAGCCAAAGGGTTGTTTGAGGCCACCCTGAAAGAGCTGATCTTCAGCTTGAAACCAGGACTTGCTCTTTCACCATGCTGCTCCTCCAGCTGCCAATGACACCCATGGAACCTGTGTGAATATCAAGCGTGGGTTGTGTCCAGGAACCTGGGAGGATTTATTTCACGTGTGCGCATGTTTTCGTCTTTAAATCAACAGCCCATGCAAGTTTTCAGCTCTTATGGCCATCGAGATTAACCTGGCCGTCTCAGAGGAAATCTTGGGAGGCTGAGGTGGACTTTCCAGTGGTCCAAGGGTGGTTGTGTCTTCCTGCCCGGCATCTATTTCCTGCCCTCTTTCCCCCCTGCACCGTTTCAAAGCAACTCCGGAGGAGGGAAGGAAGCGGAGCCATGGATCCTCCGCTCGCAACCGCACCAGATTTGAAGCAGGAAAGTGGGAGAGGAGCTGCTGACACGAGTGTAAGGGGCTCCCCTCCCGCTTTGCTGCTTCCAAGGGAGCCTGGGAGGAGGGAATCCGCTGCATGGATCCCCTTCCCTCCCTCCCTCCTTGCTGGCTTGGCCCCATAAGACGCACAGACATTTCCCCTTCCTTTTTAGGGGAGGAAACCTGCGTCCTCTGGAGCCCAAAATATGGTACCTGGTTCAAGCAATGCTTCATCTGAAGAAATTAAGTTTCCCACCCATTGCTTTGTCCCCTTTAGATGGCCTAACGAGAAAAGGAAAAGGAGACAAACCTCACTAACATGAGGGAAGCCAGGAGGTGCTGCCCTACCCCAATCAAATAAATAAAAATACTTTACTGTATTTTTACTGTACTGTACTGTGCTGGTTAGGGGGTCGGTGGGATATATCAGGACTGGGGTGGTTTAAAAATGTTCTTATGTGTTATATGTTAATTTCTATTTCTATTTCTTCCCCCTTTACCTTCACGTCTGCAGCTGACTTCTTCTCCACCTCCTCTTCTCCCTTCCTCACGCGAAGTTTCCTCCTCCTCCTCCTTTTCAGAGCAGGAATTCAGCATATAGACCTAAGAAATATCAATAATGTCAATTATTTTCACAAGAAGGGAAAGAGGGGTCCCCGTCCAAGCAGACCTAGAATATATCCAGTCCCGATTGCAGTGGAAGAAAGTGGGAAAGGAGCCAGCAGACGATGAACGGGAAGAAATGTGCTTTCCCCCCTGTTTCTTCTTTCTGAAGCCCTTTCCAAAGAATCTTATAATTTATTATTATTATTATTATTATTATGGTGCATTTAGCTGGAAGGGACCCCAAGGGTCATCCAGTCCCACCCGCTGCAAGGCAGGAATCTGTGAAGGAACCACAAGGGTTCATTTCATAATAACAACAACAATAATAATTTTATAATTATAATAATAATAAGTGGAGGAATTGGGATCTGGAGGAATTAGCTGGTTACAAAACCAAGCAGTGCTTCATCTGAACAAGACACTGTTCAGCTACAGTTTCCAATACAGTTTTAAAGGCAGCCTGACAGGGAAAGCAATGGAGATGTGAAGTTTTATTTTATATAAAAAATAATTAGAATTATTCTTATCACAGCCAGTTCCTCTGGAGTTGCTTCTCCCCCCAATTCCAATAAATAAAAATACTATACTGCTAAGGCTTAGGGTGTCCCACTTGGGTAGGTGTGATTAATAATAATAATAATAATTTAACATTTAATAATAATAATTTATTATTATTTTTTTAAAAAACGAGAAAACATAATATACTACAAACTTCCCTCACCCTTTTAGCAGAATAACCATTATAATTATAATGATAACAATTTAAAAATGAAGGATAATCCTCATTTATTCCCCTTCCCCAGCTGCTCCCCACAGAATATTAAAAACGGGACAAAACATACTGTATTGCAAACTTCTTCTTTTTTTTTAAAGAAAGATTTATTAAAGTTTTACAAAAAATATAAGTTTGCAGAATAAAGTTTACAGAAAACATAAGTTTACAGAATAGAGAAAATAAAAATAAAAATTAACAAACTAGAAAACACACATAGGAAAGAGGAATAAAAAAGATACAAAATGCAAAGAAAAAACAAATAACTAGAAAGAAAAAAATTAAAAATAAATCCATTTTTCAATATCTTTAAGCACATTTCCTTATTTCCTTGACCTCCTCACACCTCCCCTTTTTGTATTCCCGTTTAGAAAATCATTTCAGCAAATCCTTACCCTCTTTCATGTATTGCAAACTTCACCACGCCTTTTCCAATAATAAAAATAAAAATAATTTAAACAGTCCTGCGAAGAATCCTTTATTGTAATAAAAAGGCGCCAAAACTGCCTCGGCGTCCCGGGCGTGGGAAACAGCTGAGGAGAATCGGCTGAGAAACAGCTGGGAGGAGAAAAAGCGGGAAAGGGCTGGCCCCGCCCACCGCCCGGCCTGGGATTGGCCCAAAGGCCGACCTATCGCCGTCGAAGGCCCTCAGCCAACATGGCGCCTCTTCTGCCCTTTCTCCCCCACCTCTTTCCAGTCCCGTTGTCCGGGTCCAAAATGGCCGCCCTAGGAACCCCCTCGCTCCGCGCACGCGCCCCCAGCCGCAGCAGCAGTAAACTCGGCGGCGATAGGTCGGCCTTTGGGCCAATCCCAGGTCGGGCTGTGGGCGGGGCCATGCCTTGGGCGCGTGTTCTCCTCAGCGTCTCCTTCGCCATTTTCTCGAGGGAAGCGCGTGAGGTTGGTCGAGTCTTCAAGGCTCTCTTTTGTTGGGAGCGGGCGGGAAAGAAGAAAGGATGATCCTCATGGCTTTTTCAATTCTTCTTCTTCTTCTTCTTATTAGAAAAGGCTAAGGGAAGTTTGGAATATATTCCGTTTTGTCGAATTGTTTAATATTCTGTCGGGGAAGAAATGAGGATTATCCTTCATTTTTAAATTGTAATCATTATTGTAATGGGTATTCTTATAAAAGGGCGAGGGAAATTGGTCGTTTTATCGTTTTTTAAAATACTCTTGGTGCCTGGCAAAGAGGAATACATTCTTATTATCATTAATTTTATTATTATTGTTATTATAAAATGGTGAGGGAAGTTTGTAGTGTATGATGTTTTGTCGGTTTTAAAAAAATACTCTGTTGGTGGCTGGGAAAGAGTAATACATTATTAATATCATTAAATGTTAAATTATTATTATTATTATAAATCACAGCCACCCAAGGGGGACACGGCCTCTTCCCCCCTAAGCCTTAACACTATAGTATTTTTATATATTGGAATTGGGGGAGAAGCAACTCCAGAGGAACTGGCTGTGATAATGATAATCATTTATTCTTTATATAAAATAAAGTGCAGATCTCCATTGCTTTCCCCCTCAGGCCGCCCTTAATGTCTTGGAAACTGCTTGAAGCGGTGCTTTTGTAACCAGCTAATTCCTCCAGATCCCAATTCCTCCACTTATTTTTAATATTATTATTATTATTAAATGAACCCTTGTGGTTCCTTCGCAGATTCCTGCCTTGCAGCGGGTGGGACTGGATGACCCTTGGGGTCCCTTCCAGCTTGAAGAATCACATAATGGTGCATCTTGAAAGAAGAAACAAGAATAAACAAGAAAAAATAAAGAAGAGAAACACATTTCTTCCAGTTAGTCCGTATGATGGCTCCTAGGGAAGGGAGGCTCCTTTCCCACTTGTTTCTTTCTTCCATTGGAATCTGGGCTAGAGATATATGTTTGCTTGGACGGGGACCCCTCTTTCCCTTCTTGTGAAACTAATTGACATTATTGATATTTCTTAGGTCTGCTCTGCTGAATTCCTGCTCTGAAAAGGAGGAGGAGGAGGAAACTTCGCGTGATGAAGGGAGAAGAGAAGATGTCAGAAAAGTCATGAAGGTAAAAGGGAAAAAATAGAAAGACATATTAACATATAACATATAAGAACATTTTAAAAAAACCCCACTCCTGATATATTACACCCACCCAAGTGGGGCTTGGCCTCATCCCCCCTAACCACCACAGTACAGTACAGTAAAAATATAGTAAAATAATTTTATTTATTTGATTCGGGTAGGCTAGAGCCTCCTGGCTTCTCCTATGCTGGTGAGGTATGTCTCCTTTTTCCTGTTCTTCTTAGGCTATCAAAAGGTGACAAAGCAATGGGTTGGAAACTTAATTTATTCAGATGAACCATTGCTTTAACCAGGTAATTACTCAAGGCACCGATTTTTCATCTATCAATTTATCCAAAAGTGGTACACTTGCATGTTAAATCTTAAGATAAATGTTTTGGAAGAGGCATAAATTAAAAAAGAGAATTAATTTGCAAGCAAGCCCAGTGAATTAGAGAGGCAGAGCTGGCTGGTTTGTCTAATGGAGCATCCAAACCCCAGTTTGGGTCTAGGAGACCCAGTTTGCTCTCTCTCCCCAGCCTTAATGGCAACCCTCCATTGCTTTCTGTTTGATTTTTTGAGCATATACTCTGAATTGAACAGCAGCAGAAGAAATGGGGATCAGCCCCTGCTGTAGTGGGCAGCATTAAAAGCCGTTTAAGTAATTCAGATCAATAAAGTAGGAATATTTAATATTTACAAACCAGCAAATTGACACCAGTTTGGGACACTTGCAGCAGCTTGCAATGTTAAGAGAGGTGCTCTAAAGAAAAGCACTTTCTACATTTATGAGTCTTCAGAGTAGGCTCATGGTTTTTCCTTTGCCTGGAAGTTAGCATATCTGCAATCAGCCCGAGAACTTCAGGCAGGACAAAAGGGGATGCCAAGGGGGGCTTCCTGGCGGAACCGAACTTGCAGCTGCAGAAGGGTGGATTCCTGCCTTGTAGCAGGTTGGACTGGATGGCCCTTGGGGTCCCTTCCCGATATATACTCACCCACTCACCCACCATCATAGGATTCTTAGGAAAGTGCTTCAGAATACAGTTTGGGGGTGGTTGTGTGTGTCAGCAAGAGGGGCCAAAACCCAAAGCCAGTTGAATCATTTACATTGACAAACACTGGCACGTATTTATGCGTTTTGGAAATTTGCAGCAGTTTGTAATTTTAAGAGAGGTGTTTTAAAGAAAAGCACTTATATACTCATGAGCGTTCCCTTAGAGCAGGTTCATGGTTGTTTCCTTTTCTGGAGGCATAAATGTTCTTAGTAGATGTACCATCCCCCCGAAGGCTTCAGGCCTCCTCCTGACTGTTGAAATGCTCCTGGGGAGACTGTAAGCAGCACCTCCTCCGCTCCCAGTCAGCAAAAGGGGGTGGCAAGGGGTGCTTCATGGCGCAACTTGCAGCTGCAGTTGAAAGTGCCTTAAAAGTGCCATTTCATAGGGCAACACTGACGGCACAACCAAGGTTGGTGGTTTTTCTCCTGCATATTCCTGCCTTGCAGTGGGCTGGGCTGGAAGAGCTTTAGGGTCCCTTCCAGATATAGATATATATGCAGCATCATCGGATGTGAGTGCTTAGTATGAGCACCAAGGTTGCAGGGGGATCTCCATAAGAGACGCCTGCATATTCCTAAGAGCTGCAAAGTGCCACAGAAAGCAGAACCAGAAAAACCTACCTCCCAGTTAGTTGTATGGTGGCCAACAACTTCCCCTTCCCAGCCTGCTACTTTATTCTGTCTTTCATAGCAATACAAACGATGGGTGCCTGTTATATACTCCTCAGTTCATCTGAAAGAAATCAGGCCCGCAGGTTTGCTGTCTTACTTAATGTCAGATTTTGTAGATCTATTATCTCCCATATGTTTCGTGCATAAGCCTACTTAGGCATGGAAAACAAAAGGGTGGGGGAAAATGAGGGTTTCTGAAATGAGTGGGCTTCCCTGCACACACTTCAGGGCAGAAGGGGGAGATGGAGGGAATGCTCTGCCTTCTCCCCCTTAATCTGTCTTCCCTACCTAATGATGGCGGACAAAGTCCCACCTCCAGCCCCTGCCGGGAAGAGGAGCAGCACCCATACAGAGAACGGTAGGAGCCAAATTGTCCAGGGATCTTCTGGGTGTGGAGGGGTGAGGGTTTTCTTCACCAACACCAGTGTGCAGTGCATACATAATAAACAGGCTTCCAAAAAAGTATAGTCTTTATACCCAAAATTCCCAAATTCCCCTAACCCTGGGGTCAGGAAGTCAGTTTTGTTTTGGGACTGCCCTGCAATTCACACACGAGTCCGCAGGTGCAGAAAAATCTCTTTATGAGATGTTTTCCCTAATGAAAATGGTACCTCTAGACAGGTGCACAACAACCTGGACAATTTTGGGTTGGAGTAAAGAAGGCCACGGAAAGTAGTTTTTAACTAGGGTTCAAAGGTCAGAAAGAAGGGACGCGGGTGGCGCTGTGGGTTAAACCACAGAGCCTAGGACTTGCCGATCAGAAGGTTGGCAGTTCGAATCCGCACAATGGGGTGAGCTCCCGTTGCCCGGTCCCTGCTCCTGCCAACCTAGCAGTTTGAAAGCACGTTAAAGTGCAAGGAGATAGATATTGGTACCGCTCAGGAAGAAAGGTAAACGGCGTTTCCGTGCTCTACTCTGGTTCGCCAGAAGCGGCTTAGTCATGCTGGCCCCATGACCCGGAAGATCTGCGCCGGCCAATAAAGTAAGATGTGCACCGCAACCCCAGAGTCGGCCACGACTGGACCTAATGGTCAGGGGTCTCTTTACCTTTGACAAAGGTCAGAAGTTGTAAGTCTGCTGTTGTAAGTCTAGGGGTTGGGGTTTGGGTCGTTGTTAGGGTCGGGGTTAGGCTTCGGGGTCAGGGTCAGGGCCTCCCCCTGACTGCTGAAATGCTCCCAGGGAGGATGTAAGCAGAAGTCCCTCTGTTTCCAGTCAAGAATAGTGATTGCCATGTTGGCTTCATGGCTGACCTTGCAGCTGCAGGAGAGGTGTGCCATTTAAGAGGGCAACATTTGCTGCACAACCAAGGTTGCAGGATTGTTCCCCATAAGGGACTCCTGCATGTTCCTGCGATGCAGCAAGTTGGACTGGATGACCCTTGGGGTCCCTTCCAGAGGTTTATATTCCATCATTATTCTTTGGAAAGGGCTTCAGAAAGAAGAAAGAGAAATAGCGTTCCTTAAAGTTAGTTGTATGATAGGAAAGTCGCCTCACTTCCTGTGAGCTCCTTTATTATTCCTTGTACGCTAATTGGAGCTTGGCAGATCCTGCGCCTACTTTTACACGGACCCCTCTTTCAGTTCTTCTGGGAAAAATCTGCCCCCCTTTTATTTCTCAGGTCTCTATGGGGCGTGCTGAATTCCTGATCCCAAAAAAGGGAAGGAGAAGGGGAAGCTTCGCCTGACGGAGGGAGGGAGAAGAGGGAATCTTTTGAGACCAGATGCCAGTGCCCCAAAGGTGCCAGTGCCAGGGCCCTCCTGCTGCCGTCTTGTGGGGCGAGAGGGGGAAATGGGATCTTGGGGCACAAGATCCAAACAGCTCCTTTAACCAAACACCTGATTCGCCCAGCAGTGTGGCCGCCAAAGGAAAGAGAAGAAAAAGAGGCAGGGCAGCTGCCAGACATCTCTGTGGAGTTGCAAAAGGCAGGTACATCTTCCTAAGTCCACTTCCATCCACTGGAAAAGCTTCTTAGCAAGGAGCAAAGGGAACGTTGGGAAATACCTAGCTATCTCTCCAAGTGGGTAAGACCGCACAGTCCCTACACCTCCACAAGGCCTGGTCCTTTCCAGAGGCGCAGCCTGCCTTCTCCAAAGGTGGATTTCAGCTCAAACAGCTGGTTGAAAAGTCTCTTTTCCTCTCCTCACACCCATAACCATGGCAACCTCCCAGACAACAGTCTCTATTCCTCGATGGTCAGGGAGATTGTATTTTCTCACGGTCGCTCTAAAAATTGAAACCCTAGCATTCAGTAATCTCTTAATGCAGTTTTGGGGTGTGTGTTTGTGTGTGTCAGTCCTTAAAATCAACTGTGCAAAGATTTAAGCCTGTCAGCCGCCATGCACCTAGGCTGGGAGCCCCAATGGCAGGAGACTAAGTGGGCTGAGCCCCTGCAACGGGGGCCAAAACCCAAAGCCAGTTGAATCATTTACATTGACAAACACTGGCACATATTTGTATGCATTTTGGAAATTTGCAGCAGTTTGTAACGTTAAGAGAAGTGTTTTAAAGAAAAGCACTTATATACTCAGGAGCATTCCCTTAGAGCAGGTTCATGGTTTTTTCCCTTTTCTGGAGGTAGAAATGTTCTTAGCAGATGTACAATCCCCCCGAAGGCTTCAGGCCTCCTCCTGACTGTTGAAATGCTCCTGGGGAGACTGTAAGCAGCACCTCCTCCGCTCTCAGTCAGGAAAAGGGGATGGCAAGGTGTGCTTCATGGCGCAACTTGCAGCTGCAGCTTAAAGTGCCTTAAAAGTGCCATTTCATAGGGCAACACTGACGGCACAACCAAGGTTGGTGGTTTCAGAAACAAGAAACAGAAATAGCATTCCTTTAAGTTACGGACGCAGGTGGTGCTGTGGGTTAAACCACAGAGCCTAGGACTTGACGATCGGAAGGTTAGCGGTTCGAATTCCTGCAATGGGGTGAGCTCCCTTTGCAGGGTCCTTGCTCCTGCCAACCTAGCAATTCGAAAGCACGTCAAAGTGCAAGTAGATAAATGCTCTGGCAGGAAGGTTAACGGCGTTTCTGTGCGCTGCTCTGGTCCGCCAGAAGCGGCTTAGTCATGCTGGCCACATGACCCGGAAGCTGTACACCGGCTCCCTTGGCCAGTAAAGCGAGATGAGCGACGCAACCCCAGAGTCGGCCACAACAGGACCTAATGGTCAGGGGTCCTTTTACCTTTATGATGGCAAAGTTGCCTCACTAGGCTGTGACACCTAACAGTTAAATGCTACCCCCTTTTGGTACTGTGAACACCAAGGTTGCAGGGAGATCTCCATAAGGGACGCCTGCATATTCCTAAGAGCTGCAAAGTGCCACACAACGAATAAGCAGTAAAACATACCTCCAGGTTAGTTGTATGATGGCCAACCACTTTCCCTTCCCTGCCGGCTACTTTATTCTGTCTTGTATAGCAATACAAACGATGGGTGCCTGTTTTATACTCCTCCTCTTTCAGTTTATCTGAAAGAAATCAGGTCCACTGATAGTTTTCCCAAAGGCTTCCCAAAAAGTATAGTCTTTTCACCCTAATTTCCCTAATTCCCCTAACCCCTGGGTCATGAAGATAGTTTTGTATTGGGACTGTCCTGCAATGCACACCTGAGGCCGCAGGTGCAGAGAAATCTCTTTATGAGATGTTTTCCCTAATGAAAATGCTACTTCTAGCCAGATGCAAAACAACCTGGACAATTTGTGGTTGGAGTAAAGAAGGCCACGGAAAGTAGTTTTTAACTAGGCGTCAAAGGTCAGAAAGAAGGGACGCAGGTGGCGCTGTGGGTTAAACCTCAGAGCCTAGGACTTGCCGATCAGAAGGTCGGCGATTCGAATCTGCACGATGGGCTGAGCTTCCGTTGCTCGGTCCCAGCTCCTGCCCACCTAGCAGTTTGAAAGCACATCAAAGCGCAAGTAGATTAATAGATACCGCTCCGGCAGGAAGGTCAACGGTGTTTCCGTGCACTGCTCTGGTTCACCAGAAGTGGCTTAGTCCTTCTGGCCCCATGACCCGTAAGCTGTACGCCGGCTCCCTTGGCCAGTAAAGCGAGATGCGCGCTGCAACCCCAGAGTCGTCTGCGACTGGACCTCATGGTCAGGGGTCCCTTTACCTTTACCTAAGGAAAAGTGGGACATTCTGGGATCAAACCGGAAAAAGGGATGGCTTCCTATCATCAGAGTTAGAGTCCAAAAACATCAGATGGACTGCAAGTTCCTCACCCCTGATGTGAACTCAGGGATGGGAAGAGAAGGGGTGAACTAGTTAGCTCTGCCTCCATTGCTGATGATCACCCTCCAGTTCCTGGCAAGGACATACTGGGGCAACCCCCTAACCCTTGGTTTACCTGCTTGCATGCTCACAAATATAAATCTAGTTTGGAGAGGCTTGGGGTTAGGCTTAGGGGTCAGGGCCTCCCCCTGACTGCTGAAATGCTCCCAGGAAGAATGTAAGCAGCACTTATTCTGTTTCCAGTCAAGAATACTGATGGTAATGTTGGCTTCCTGGGTGAACTTGCAGCTCCGGAAGAGGTGTGGATCCCTGAAGTAGCCTTCAAAGTGCCATTTAAGAGTGCAACATATGCTGCACAACCAAGGTTGCGGGATTTTTCCCCGTAAGGGACTCCTGCGATGCAACGGGTTGGACTGGATGACCCTTGGGGTCCCTTCCAGAGGTTTATATACCATCATTATTCTTTGGAAAGGGCTTCAGAAAGAAGAAAGAGAAATAGCGTTCCTTAAAGTTAGTTGCAGCCTAACACTGGAAAGTCGCCTTGCTTTCTGTGAGCTCCCTTATTATTCCTTCACTTGAATTTGAGCTTGGCGGATCCTGTGCCTGTTTTTACATGGACCCCTCTTTCTGTTCTAGAAAAAATCTTAACCCCCTTCCTGTTATTTCTCAGGTTTCTATGGGGCGTGCTAAATTCCTTCTCCCAAAATGGGGGAAGAGAAGGAAGGGGGACGTTTTGCCTGACGGAGGGAGAAGACGGGCCCTCCTGCTGCAGCCTTGTGGGGTGAGAGGTGGAATGGGGATCTTTTGAGACAAGTCCCAAACAGCTCCTTTAACCAAACACCTGATTCGCCCAGCAGCGTGGCAGCGAAAGCAAAGAGAAGAGAAAGAGGCAAGGCAGCAGTGGAAAAAGATGGGTTGCCTGCATGGGCTTTGCTTTATTCCTTAATGCCGAATGCTACATCTGCCTAAGTCCACTTCCATCCACCGGAAAAGCTTCTTAGCAGCAAGGAGCAAAGGGAACATTGGGAAATACCTAGCTATCTCTCTAAATGGGTAAGACCGCACAGTCCCTACACCTCCACAAGGCCTGGTCCTTTCCACAGGCGCAGCCTGCCTTCTCCAAAGGTGGATTTCAGCTCAAACAGCTGGTTGAAGTGTCCCTTTTCCTATCCTCACACCCATAACCCTGGCAACCTCCCAGAGAACAGTCTCTATTCCTCGATGGTCAGGGAGATTGCACTTTCCCACGGTCTCTCCAAAAATGGAAACCCTAGCATTTGGTAATGTCTTAATACAGTTTTGGGGTGTGTGTTTGTGTGTGTCCTTAAAAATCAACTGTGCAAAGATTTAAGCTGTCCCCCGCCATGCAGCTAGGCTGGGAGCCCCAATGGCACGAGACTAAGTGGGCTGAGCCCCTGCAAGAGGGGCCAAAACCCAAAGCCAGTTGAATCATTTACATTGAGAAACACTGGCACGTATTTGTATGCATTTTGGAAACTTGCAGCAGTTTGTAACGTTAAGAGGGGTGTTTTAAAGAAAAGCACTTATATACTCATGAGCATTCCCTTAGAGCAGGTTCATGGTTTTTTCCCTTTTCTGGAGGTAGAAATGTTCTTAGCAGATGTACAATCCCCCCGAAGGCTTCAGGCCTCCTCCTGACTGTTGAAATGCTCCTGGGGAGACTGTAAGCAGCACCTCCTCCGCTCCCAGTCAGGAAAAGGGGATGGCAAGGGGTGCTTCATGGCACAACTTGCAGCTGCAGTTTAAAGTGCCTTAAAAGTACCATTTTATAGGGCAACACTGACAGCACAACCAAGGTTGCTGGTTCTGCATATTCCTGCCTTGCCGTGGGCTGGGCTGGATGACCCTTGAGGTCCCTTCCAGATATAGATATATATGCTGAATTATATGATTGTTTGGAATGTGCTTTACAAAGAGGAAACAGAAATAGCATTCTTTTAAGTTACGGGATGCAGGTGGCGCTGTGGGTTAAACCACAGAGCCTAGGACCTGGCGATCAGAAGGTTGGCGGTTTGAATCCCCACGACTGAGTGAGCTCCCTTTGCAGGGTCCTTGCTCCTGCCAACCTAGCAGTTCGAAGTACAAGTAGATAAATGGGTACTGCTCCGGCGGGATGGTAAACGGCATTTCCGTGCGCTGTTCTGGTTCGCCAGAAGCGGCTTAGTCATGCTGTACGCCGGCTCTGTCGTTCAGTGAAGTGAGATGAGCGCGCAACCCCAGAGTCGTCCGTGACTGGACCTAATGGCCATGGGTCCCTTTATCTTAATGCTCCCAGGGAGTCTGTTTCCAGTCAAGAATAGTGGATAGCCATGTTGGCTTCCTGGCTGAACTTGCAGCTGCAGGAGAGGTGGGGATCCCTGAAGTAGCCTTCAAAGGGCAGTTTAAGAGAGGAACATTAGCTGCACAACCAAGATGTTAGGGTTGTTCCCCATAAGGGACTCCTGCATGTTCCTGCGATGCAGTGGGTCAGACTGGATGACCCCTGGGGTCCTTTCCAGAGGTTTACATAGTATCGTTATTCTTTGGAAAGGGCTTCAGAAAGATGAAAGAGAAATAGTGTTCCTGAAAGTTAGTTGTATGATGGGAAAGTAGCCTCACTTCCTGTGAGCTCCCTTATTATTCCTTGCACGTTAATTGGAGCTTGCAGATCCTGTGCCTGTTTTTACACGGACCCCTATTCAGTCCCCCCCCCCCCCCCCCGTTATTTCTCAGGTCTCTATGGGGCGTGCTGAATTCCTGTTCCGAAAAGGGGGAGGAGAAGGAAGGGGGACGTTTTGCCTGATGGAGGGAGGGAGAAGAGGGGCCCTCCTGCTGCAGCCTTGTGGGGTGAGAGGTGGAATGGGGATCTTTTGAGACAAGTCCTAAACAGCTCCTTTAACCAAACACCTGATTCGCCCAGCAGCGTGGCAGCGAAAGGAAAGAGAAGAGAAAGGCAAGGCAGCAGTGGAAAAAGATGGGTTGCCTGCATGGGCTCTGCTTTATTCCTTAATGCCGAATGCTACAGCTGCCTAAGTCCACTTCCATCCACCGGAAACGCTTCTTAGCAGCAAGGAGCAAAGGGAACGTTGGGAAATACCTAGCTATCTCTCTTAAGTGGGTAAGACCGCACAGTCCCTACACCTCCGCAAGGCCTGGTCCTTTCCACAGGCGCAGCCTTCTCCAAAGGTGGATTTCAGCTCAAACAGCTGGTTGAAGTGTCTCTTTTCCTATCCTCATACCCGTAACCATGGCAACCTCCCAGAGAACAGTCTATTCCTCGATGGTCAGGGAGATTGCACTTTCCCACGGTCTCTCCAAAAATAGAAACCCTAGCATTTAGTAATCTCTTAATGCAGTTTTGGGGTGTGTGTTTGTGTGTGTCCTTAAAAATCAACTGTGCAAAGATTTAAGCCTGTCCCCCGCCATGCAGCTAGGCTGGGAGCCCCAATGGCAGGAGACTTAAGTGGGCTGAGCCCCTGCAACGGGGGCCAAAACCCAAAGCCAGTTGAATCATTTACATTGAGAAACACTGGCACGTATTTGTATGCATTTTGGAAATTTGCAGCAGTTTGTAATGTTAAGAGAGGTGTTTTAAAGAAAGGCACTTTATATACTCATGAGCATTCCCTTAGAGCAGGTTCATGGTTTTTTCCCTTTTCTGGAGGTAGAAATGTTCTTAGCAGATGTACAATCCCCCCGAAGGCTTCAGGCCTCCTCCTGACTGTTGAAATGCTCCTGGGGAGACTGTAAGCAGCACCTCCTCTGCTCCCAGTCAGGAAAAGGGGATGGCAAGGGGTGCTTCATGGCGCAACTTGCAGCTGCAGCTTAAAGTGCCTTAAAAGTGCCCTTTCATAGGGCAAGACTGACAGCACAAACAAGGTTAGTGGTGCTTCTCCTGCATATTCCTGCCTTGCAGCGGGCTGGGCTGGATGTCCCTTGAGGTCCCTTCCAGATGTAGACATATATGCAGTATCATATGATTGTTTGGAATGTGCTTCAGAAAGCATAAACAGAAATAGCATTCTTTTAAGTTACGGGACGCGGGTGGCGCTGTGGGTTAAACCACAGAGCCTAGGACTTGGCGATCAGAAAGTCGGCAGTTCGAATCTGCGCGATGGGGTGAGCTCCCGTTGCTTGTTCCCTGCTCCTGCCAACCTGGCAGCTTGAAGGCACGCCAAAGTGGAAGTAGATAAATGAGTACCGCTTCGGCGGGATAGTAACCGGCATTTCCGTGCGCTGATCTGGTTCGCCAGAAGTGGCTTAGTCATGCTGGCCACATGACCCGGAAGCTGTATGCCGGCCAGTAAAGCGAGGTGAGGGCTACAACCCCAGAGTCGTCCGTGACTGGACCTAATGGTCAGGGGTCCTTTTGCCTTTAACAAAGGTCAGAAGTTTTAAGTCTGCTGTTGTAAGTGTAGGCGTTGCGGTTTGGGTCATTATTAGGGTCGGGGTTAGTCGTCAGGGCCTCCCCCTGACAGTTGAAATGCTCCCAGGGAGGATGTAGGGGAGGTGTGGATCCCTAAGCTATACCCAAGCAAACTTTAGAGTGCCATTTAAGAGGGCAACATTTGCTGCACAACCAAGGTTGCAGGATTGTTCCCCATAAGGGACTCCTGCATGTTCTTGCGATGCAGCGGGTTGGACTGGATGACCCCGGGGGTCCCTTCCAGAGGTTTATATACCATCATTATTCTTTGGAAAGGGCTTCAGAAACAAGAAAGAGAAATGGCGTTCCTTAAAGTTAGTTGTATGATAGGAAAGTCGCCTCACTTCCTGTGAGCTCCCTTATTATTCCTTCACTTTAATTTGAGCTTGGTAGACCCTGTGCCTGTTTTTACACGGACCCCACTTTCAGTTCTGAATAAAATCTGCCCCCCCCCTGTTGTTTCTCTGGTCTCTGCGGCGTGCTGAATTCCTGCTCCAAACAGCTCCTTTAACCAAACCCCTGATTCACCCAGCAGCGTGGCAGCGAAAGCAAAGAGAAGAAAAAGAGGCAAGGCAGCAGTGGAAAAAGATGGGTTGCCTGCATGGGCCCTGCTTTATTCCTTAATGCCGAATGTCACATCTGCCTAAGTCCACTTCCATCCTCCGGAAAAGCTTCTTAGCAGCAAGGAGCAAAGGGAATGTTGGGAAATACCTAGCTATCTCTCTAAATCGGTAAGACCGTTAGTCCTTTCCAGAGGTGCAGCCTGCCTTCTCCAAAGGTGGTTTGGAGTCTCTTTGGTTGCGGTGTCTCTTTTCCTATCCTCACACCTGTAACCCTGGCAACCTCCCAGAGTACAGTCCCTATTCCTCGATGGTCAGGGAGATTGCACTTTCCCACGGTCTCTCCAAAAATAGAAACCCTAGCATTTAGTAATGTCTTAATACAGATTTTTTTTTGGGGGGGTGTTTGTGTGTGTCAGTCGTTAAAATTCAACTTTGCAGAGATTTAAGCCTCCCCCGCCATGCACCTAGGCTGGGAGCCCCAATGGCTGGAGACTAAGTGGGCTGAGCCCCTGCAACAGGGGCCAAAACCAAAAGCCACAGTGACAAACACTGGCACGTATTTGTATGCATTTTGGAAATTTGCAGCAGTTTGTAACGTTGAGAGAGGTGTTTTAAAGAAAAGCACTTATATACTCATGAGCATTCCCTTAGAGCAGGTTCATGGTTGTTTCCTTTTCTGGAGGCATAAATGTTCTCAGCAGATGTACAATCCCCCCGAAGGCTGCAGGCCTCCTCCTGACTGTTGAAATGCTCCTGGGGAGATTGTAAGCAGCACCTCCTCCGCTCCCAGTCAGGAAAAGGGGGTGGCAAGGGGTGCTTCATGGCACAACTTGCAGCTGCAGTTTAAAGTGCCTTAGAAGTTCCCTTTCATAGGGCAACACTGACAGCACAACCAAGGTTGGTGGTTTTCCTCCTGCATATTCCTGCCTTGCAGTGGGCTGGGCTGGATGACCTTTGGGGTCCCTTCAAGATATAGATATATATGCAGTATCACGATACTTTGTAATGTGCTTCAGAAAGAAGAAACAGTAGTTTGTGGAGTAAACGACAGTACAAACGATGGGTGCCTCTTAACCCCTACTCTTTCAGTTCATCTGGAAGAAATTGGGCCCACTGATAATTCTCTGTGCTTCGTTCTTTAATGTTAGATTTTGTGGATTTATTATCACCCCTATGTTTGGGGCACAAGCCTACGTATAAAGGGTGGGGGAACGAAAAGGGTGGGGGAAAACGAGGGTTTCTGAAATGAGTGGGCTTCCTTGCACACACTTCTGGGCAGAAGGGGGAGATGCAGAGAACGCTCTGCCTTCTCCCCCTAATCTGTCTTCCTTCCCTAATTATGACAGACAAGGCCTTCATCCCATGTTCAGCACCTGCCTGGAAGAGGAGCAACACCCATACAGAGAATGGTAGGAGCCAAATTGTCCAGGGATCCTCTGGGTTTGAGAGGGTGAGCGTTCGGATGGGACCCGTGTCTCCTGTGCTTACACCAGGATCAGTCTGCCGTTTCCTTCACCAACTCCACTGTTCGAATAAACAGGCTTCCAAAAAATTATAGTCTATCCCCTAACCCTAATTCCTCTAAGCCCTGGGTCAGGAATACAGTTTTGTTTTGGGATGCCCTGCAAAGCATACCTGAGGTGGCAGCTGGGGGCAAATCTCTTTACGAGGTGTTTTCCCTAATGAAAACGGTACTTCTAGCCAGATGTGCAACAAGCTGGACAATTGGGAGTTGGAGTAAAGAAGGCCACAAAGTAGTTTTTAACTAGGGGTCAAAGGTCGGAAAGAAGGGACGTGGGTGGCGCTGTGGGTTAAACCACAGAGCCTAGGACTTGCCGATTAGAAGGTCGGCAGTTTGAATCCACATGACTGGATAAGCTCCCTTTGCTGGGCCCCTGCCCCTTGCCAACCTAGCACTTTGAATGTGTTTATGTGAGCTGCTCTGGTTTGCAAGAAGCCTCTTACGTGACCTGGAAGCTGTGCGCTGGCTCCTTCTGTTAACAACGTGAGGTGCGCCATTCAACCCCAGAGTGTGTACACGACTGGACCTAATGGTCAGGGGTCCCTTTACCTTTGACAAAGGTCAGAAGTTGTAAGTCTGCTGTTGTAAGTCTAGGGTCATTGTTAGGGGTGGGTTTAGGGAGAGGCATGGGGCCTCCCCCTGACTGTTGAAATGTTCCCAGGGAGGATGTAAGCAGCAATTCCTCTGTTTCCAGCCATGAATAGTGGATGGCCATGTTTGCTTCATGGCTGAACTTGCAGCTGCAGGAGAGGGGGTGGGGGAATCCCTCAACTATACATAAGTAGCTTTCAAAGTGCTATTTAAGAGGCCAACATTTGCTGTACAACCAAGGTTGCAGGATTGTTCCCCCCTAAGGGTCTCCTGCATGCTCCTCCGTTGCAGTGGGTTGGATTGGATGACCCTTGGGGTCCCTTCCAGAGGTTTATATAGCAGCAGCATTCTTTGGAAGGGGCTTCAGAGAGAAGAAACGGAAATAGTGTTAAATGTTCTTAGCAGATGCACAATCACCCTGAAGGCTTCAGGCCTCCTCCTGACTGTTGAAATGCTCCTGGGGAGACTGTAATCAGCACCTCCTCCACTTCCAGTCAGGAAAAAGGGATGGCAAGGGGTGCTTCATGGCGCAACTTGCAGCTGCAGTTTAAATTGCCTGAAAAGTGCCATTTCATAGGGCAACACTGACGGCACAACCAAGGTTGGAAGTTCTGCATATTCCTGCCTTGCCGTGGGCTGGGCTGGGCTGGATGACCCTTGAGGTCTCCTTCAGATGCAGCACCATAGGATTCCTTTGGAATGTGCTTCAGAAAGAAGAAACAGGGAAACATACCTTCCAGTTGTATGATGGCCAACCACTTCCCCTTCCCTGCCAGCTACTTAATTGTGCCTGTTTTATACTCCTACACTTTCAGTACATCTGAAATATATCAGGTGCACTGATATTTCTCTGTATGGGATGTGCTTTGTTCCTTAGTGTCATTGGGTGCAAGGCATGGAAAGGGTCGGGAAAACAAGGGTTTCTGAAATGAGTGGTTTTCCCTGCGCATACTTCTAGGCAGAAGGGGGAGATGGAGACAACGCTCTGCCTTCTCCCCCCTAATCTGTCTTCCCTCCCTAATTATGACAGACAAGGTCTTCATCCCACCTCCAGCACCTGCCCACATGAGGAGGAGCGCCCATCCTGAGAACGGTAGGAGCCAAATTGTCTTGGGATCTTCTGGGTTTGAGAGGGTGAGCGTTGGGATGGGACCCCTGCCTCCTAAGCATCAGTCTGGTTTTCTTCAACACCAGTGTACAGTTTATACACAACTGTAGAAACGAGTCATAATAAATAGGCTTCCAAAAAGTATAGTCTTTATCCCCTAACCCTAATTCCCCTAACCCCTGGGTCTGGAAGGCAGTTTTCTTTTGGGACTGCCCTGCAATGCACACCTGAGTCTGCAGGTGCAGAGAAATCTCTTTATGAGATGTTTTCTCTAATGAAAATGCTGCTTCTAGCCAGATTCACAACACGCTGGACAATTGGGGGTTGGAGTAATAAAGGCCATGGAAAGTCTAGTTTTTAACTAGGCGTCAAAGTTCAGAAAGAAGGGACGCAGGTGGCAGTGTGGGTTAATCTATGCTGCTCTGGTTTGCCAGAAGCGGCTTAGTCCTGGCCACATGACCCGGAAGCTGTACGCCGGCTTCCTCGGCCATAAAGTGAGATGTGCAGCGCAACCGCAGAGTCGGCCACAACTGGAAGTTGTACATCTGCTGTTGTAAGTCTTGGGGTTAGGGTTAGTGTCAGGATCAGGGCCTCCCCCTGACTGTTGAAATGCTCCCAGGGAGGAATGTAAGCAGAACTTCCTCTGTTTCCAGTCAAGAATAGTGATGGCCATGTTGGCTTCATGGCTGAACTTGTAACTGCGGGTGATGTGTGCCATTTAAGAGGGCAAAATTTGTTGCACAAGTAAGGTTGCAGGATTGTTTCCTGTAAGGGACTCCTGCATCTTTCTGTGATGCAGCAGGTTGTACTGGAAGACCCTTGGGGTCCCTTTCAGAGGTTTATATTCCATCATTATTCTTTGGAAAGAGCTTCAGAAAGAAGAAATAGAAATAGTGTTAAATGTTCTTAGTAGATGTACAATCCCCCCGAAGGCTTCAGGCCTCCTAACTGTTGAAATGCTTCTGGGGAGACTGTAAGCAGCACCTCCTCCGCTCCCAGTCAGGAAAAGAGGGTGGCAAGGGGTGCTTCATGGCACAACTTGCAGCTGCAGTTTAAAGTGCCTTAAAAGTGCCCTTTCATAGGGCAAGACTGACAGCACAAACAAGGTTAGTGGTGCTTCTCCTGCATATTCCTGCCTTGCAGCGGGCTGGGCTGGATGTCCCTTGAGGTCCCTTCCAGATGTAGACATATACACCATCATAGGATTCTTTTGGAATGTGCTTCAAAAAGAAGAAACATGAATAACATTCCTTTAAGTTAGTTGTATGATGGCAAAGGTGCCTCACTTTAGGCTGTGACACCTAACAGTTAAATGCTACCACCTTTTGGTACTGTGAACACCAAGCTTGCAGGGGGATCTCCATAAGGGATGCCTGCATATTTCTAAGAGCTGCGAAGTGCCACAGAAAACAGAACCAGAAAAACCTAGCCAACCACTTTCCCTTCCCTGCTGGCTACTTTATTCTGTCTTGAATAGCAATACAAATGATGGGTGCCTGTTTTATACTCCTACTCTTTCAGTTCATCTGAAAGAAATCAGATCCACTGATATTTCTATGTATGGGTTTCGCTTCATTCCTTAATGTCAAATTTTGTGGATTTATTATCACCCATATTGTCAGAGCTGGCTCCAGGTCCCAGCTCACAGAGGACCAACGCTAGCCGGTAGTAGTGTACAAAAGTCTTTATTGAAGTACAGTTTCCATTTTCAAGCCGCAGCGCCCAGCTCTACGTCTTAGAGGCTAGACCGGCGAAGCTCCATCTGAGTCTCCACCCCCTGTACACCAGCTTAAGACTCTAACCCTACTCCACCTCTTCCGTCTCTCCTTTCTCCTCTGGGTCCTTCTGCCCCCCCGGGGTCTCCTCCTTTCTGGACTCTTCTGACGCTGACCCCCCTGACTCCTCCCCCTCTTTTCGGCAGGCTTTGGGACCGGGCTCCCTATCCGGGCTGCCAACTGCGCCGCCCTCCTGTACATTTGAACTTGGCGCACGCGCCCAGCCTTCAACCTTCCTCTTGACCGTTTCCTCGCTCCCCGATGGAGGCGTGGCCAATCCTGACTCCTCTCCTCCCGCTGGCGGTGCGCCGCCTGATCCCGATACCTGGGACTCCTCCCCCCTACTGCGCTCTGGTGGGGAAGCTGGTCCTGATTTCCAACTGCTGCTCTCTGAGTCCCCTCTGGCCCCTTCTTTCTGGGGTGTCCCCCTAGGCACCCCCCTTGCTCTGACCATGGGAGCCCCTTTCTGTGAATCTTCCGATTCGCTGGAAAGACTCTGAGACCTTGAACTGCTGTCATCGCTAACATTTCCTTCAGATTCCTCCCCCTCGCTCTCTATTTCCTCCCTTTCCTGTGCCTCTGCTCCTGAGCCCCTGACATCCACCCCCCCTTGAAGCCCCCCCTTCCCCCTCCCTTCCTTCAGGTGTGGGTACTGGGTGCTCCGTCGTTGTGGGGGTGAGTGCCGGATACAGTTCGTCCCCCGTGGCGTACATCCAGCCGGATAAGTCCGGCTCGTCCTCCGTGCTCTCGCCGACGTCGATCTCCTCTGCTTCCATCTCTTTGCCTCCTTGCTCGAACCCAAGGTCCTCTCCCAACACGTCCATGTCCGTCTCTCCCCCGGTCTCCTCTGGGGACGTTGCCTGCCAAGGACCCCCCAGCCACTTCCTGCGCCACTGCTCCTCTGGTCGATCGTCCCACCAATAAGAGCGGTCTGAGGCAGACCCCGAAGGTGATCCCTCCGGGGAACGTGTGTCTAGTGCTGGTTCCTCGTCCGAGGTGAACCCCTGGAATGTGCTGGCTGAAAGTGTGGGTGTGAAAAGGCAGTCGTCGAAATACTCGGCTGGCATGGGCCTGTGTGGGAAAAGGGCATGAAACTCGTCTTTGAGCAGAGGTTCCTCCAAAGCATAGTCCGGCACCCAACTGTTGGCGCTGGCCGGGGTACCTTCTCTGGCGAGAAGATATTCTACTCCCTCTTCCCCCCCATATTGAGTCTAAAATCTCTGTGACCTCGTTGATGGGTTCCCTCCTTGGCGACCCCCCCTTTGTGGGCGTCTCCCTGAGCAGGTCTGGTGCCGTGCCTGGCTCCTGAAATCTGTGAGGTGCTTTGTAGGGCGTGAGCACTGATCTATGTAAAACTCGGTGCATTCTGGATCCCTCCGGAAGTGTCAACCGGAAGGCCACTGGATTAACCTGTGTCTCGACTTGGTAAGGCCCTAGCTGCTTATGTCCGAGCTTCTTCGCTAACGATCTGGCCGGCACTGCCTGGGCTGCTAACCAAACCCAGTCTCCCACCTGTATGTCTTCCCCAACCCTTCTGTGTTTGTCAGCCTGCAGTTTGTATGCTTGCTTTGCTAGTTCTAATTGCCTCCGAAGCTGTTCGTGGACCTCCTGCAACTCTGACGCTAACGCTTCCGCTGCCTGTGGCTCCCCCTCCCCACTCTCTCTAAACCCGGGAAGGTTCTGGGATGCCTCCCGTTGTTGGGGAAGAATGGTGTCACCCCCGTGGATGCGTGCTTCGTGTTGTTGTAGGCGAACTCGGCGAGCGGCAGGTAGTCCACCCATGTTGCAGGCTGCTGATTTGCGTAGCATCTCAGGTACTGCTGCATGATGGCGTTGACCCGCTCCGCTTGTCCGTTGGTCTGCGGGTGTCTCGCCGACGCTAGGTTGATCTTGACGTTCAGGATGCCCATCAGCTTCTGCCAGAAGTTCGAGATGAACTGTCGCCCCCGGTCGGACAGGATAGACCGTGGTAGACCGTGAACCCTGAACACGTGGTCTATGAACAGTTTGGCGGTCTGTTCCGCCGTGGCCACCTTCGCGCACGGAATGAAGTGGGCCATTTTGGTGAACATGTCCACCACCACTAGCACTGCTGTCTTGCCCCTCGAGCTGGGCAGATCCGTGACAAGTCCAGGGCCACCCTCTCCCACGGTTCGAGCGGTGTCTGCAGCGGTTCCAGCAGTCCCGCCGGCGGTTTGTGCACTGACTTGGCCCTTTGGCAGGTGTCGCACCTCGAGACGTAATCCGCGACTTCCCCCCGCATCTTGGGCCACCAAAAATCCCTGGCTACTAATTCTACAGTCTTCTCTTTGCCAAAGTGCCCGGCGGTGGGTGCGTCGTGCAACTGCTGCAGTACCTTCGCGCGGAGGTCGTCTCCCGGTACGTAGAGGGCCCCTTTGCGGATGAGCAACCCTAGGGTTAGGGTTAGGGTTAGGGTTAGAGGGTTAGGGTTAGAGGGTTAGAGGGTTAGGGTTGGGGTTGGGGTTGGGGGGTTAGGGGGTTAGGGGGTTAGGGGGTTAGAGGGTTAGGGTTGGGGTTAGGGTTGGGGTTAGGGGTTGGGGGTTGGGGTTAGGGGTTGGGGTTAGGGGTTAGGGTTAGGGTTAGGGTTGGGGGTGGGGGTGGGGTTGGGGTAGGGTTAGGGTTAGGGGTTAGGGTTAGGGTTAGGGTTAGGGTTAGGGGTTAGGGTTGGGGTTAGGGTTAGGGTTAGGGTTAGGGGTTAGGGGTTAGGGTTAGGGTTAGG